>NW_018407879.1:73426-154591 GCF_002113885.1 Mizuhopecten yessoensis | reverse complement strand
CGTATACTTACCTGCTGTATGTATAGAGCATCCGTATACTTGCCTATTGTATGTATATAGCATCCGTATACTTACCTGCTGTATGTATAGAACATCCGTATACTTACCTGCTGTATGTATAGAACATCCGCATACTTACCTGCTGTATGTATAGATCATCCGTATACTTACCTGCTGTATGTAAAGATCATCCATATACTTGCCTGCTGTATGTATAGAGCATCCGTATACTTGCCTACTGTATGTATAGAGCAGCCGTACACTTTCCTATTGTATGTATAGAGCATCCGTATACTTGCCTGCTGTATGTATAGAGCATCCGTATACTTGCCTGCTGTATGTATAGAGCATCCGTATACTTGCCTGCTGTATGCAGACATTACAAACATAATTTCTTGAGATTCTTATGTTACGTTTTTTATGTTTTTTCCCTCTAGATACATACAAAACAACTAGAGTTTGCGAACCTTTCTTAAGTAGTCAGAACATTTTGAAATAATTCTTAATAATGTTACAAAAGACGAAGTAACATGCATTTATCTTAATTCTATATGTGTAAACAAATATTATACCCGCTAGCCTAGTTAATATGCTCCATACAATATAATTAAGAAGTCCATAGATCGAATCGTTTAGGCAATGTTCCATATTTTCGTGAAAAAGGAAATAATAATGATAAGCGTATTTCTTTCGTATAACGTTTGCTCGAGTAAATGTATAGCTAACTCCTTGTCAGACAAAATAACAAAAACAAAACATCAAAACAAAACAAAACCAATAAAAAAGTTGAAACTTAAATTTTTGGAATTCTCTATATTCACATCAGAATTGAAACAAATGTTATCATGCTAGATAGAATATCCTTCAAAATGAACTTCTAAATCAATTAAATACATACCTTATGATCTCCGCCTCGTTACTGTTATGCACTATCCAGTTGTCTCCCTTAGTGTAACTTTATAACATTGTGTTGTATATCATTCAGGTTCTATGTAGTATATTGTGACAAATATTGATCAGCAATGAATGAAAACCATCTATTAATTTGTAATCAATACAACAACAACAATTAAAAATTACACATTCATAGATAATGCATTGATCAAATTGATTTACATCTGTTTCGCAAACAATATTTAATTCAGTTTAAATATTTCATTTATACACCGGTTACTTGGAAATGTAGCGTGACAACCAGATCGTATATTACAACATAAGTACAATCATACTTGAATAATGATTTCATTTATTTACACAAGAAGCGTTCATTCCTAACATGACATGATATATGACAAACCCGCGTTAGAGTGTTAAAACATGCGAAAGCGAATAGAATGTATTTTAAATTAATTGAAGTATAAACTTTGCCATAATGAAATTGGCTGTGTTCTCAATTAATCGTGATAATTAATACTTTCTGTCGAAACAAATAGGAGTACATTCAGATTTATTTAAATCGAATGATTTGCCTATTATTTCGAGGTGGGACTACAGTAGTATGATTTTCTGTTCATTTCTGTTCGGGTTGACATACTTTATCATTCTGTCATTTTTACCGTCTATTATTGTTCTTGTATTGTTTGACAATGTATTACCATATTTTGTTTTCTTTTTGTGTCGATGGACTTTAAAGTTAAAATGAATCAGTTTTATTTTCAGTGGTGGTGAAGCGGCCGAGTTTGTGACAAATTTCCCGTAAACCTACCTGTATACACTCCATAGTGATGATGTCAAATATAAATGACACTACCAGACTTGTAGGTCACGACTATTTACACGCGTGCTGAATGATATTATTCTGTATTTGTTATATATCTGTTTTACTGAATAAACGGACAAATGACCATAGTGGTATATCATCATTACAAAGCTACAAAATGTAGTCAGTATAGTTTTCATTCCTAATACCACTAACATATCACACAGTAATACCCAAAATAATAACTACGATCACCGTTTTTGTAATAATTTACAAACTACAACGCTGTTTCCTAGCTACATGTCATTAAACCACATATACAGTAATATCTGGAGCTTTCATTGCCCATCATATGTATAAAATACAGTAATACAATGTGGTCTCTGAAATTGGTCGTTTTAATACCGCGTCCAACTTTAAAGTATGCTATCTTTTGACAGTATATCACGTGTTTTTGTTATCTTATTACCGTTTAATCATGCATAGATATAGTATAGCTAATAACGTATTAATGTATCTGAGTACCTTGCGTATCATACATAAATACATTGTAGCTATTGAAATAAAATGTATATAAAGTATTGAATATATCGTAATTCTGTACCATCTTTATGTTTTGTTACATTTTTACAGCTTCATCACATTGACTTGATTTATCGCCGATGGTATTTGTTTTTTGCATGCATGTCGATTTTACTTATGTTGTTACTTCTTTGTATATATTTCGAACTTGTTAAAATGTCAACTTGAGAATATTTAATACTGATTACCTTTTTCGGATCAAAAAGATGAACTGTTGATTCAGATACTTAGCCAGACATGTTACATGTAAATACTAGTTCTGAGTTATTACATTTTCAATATTAAGTGAAATATTTTGCAGTCTCTTTGTTACAATTTACAGTTCCTGTTTAAAAAGTCATGTACTTAGTACTCTGTAAAACATAGATTTATTGTATGAGAAAGGACAAAAAATAATGACGACAATTCATTGATTTGATAGATACTCTAAGCATGTACGTAAGACGCATACAGGTGATTGCGTATTAAAATTAAGTAATAGATACAGTTTGCCGAAAATACAATTATACTTCCCCATACAGCTGTTTCGTCATTCTTGGACTCAACGGTGATGCTAAATGCCATCTAGTTGGAAACTCAAATTAGATTAAACTACTGCTGAAACAGGTGAGGGATGCGTTAAACCCCTGAAATATACATAAATCTTAAAACAATCAGTACTGGTCACTTTAAAATTTAATGATGAGTAAAATGAATTTTAAATGTCTTCGTCAACCATGAATCTCAAAATAATTTCTTTTTCTATCACATCAGGACGTTTGCCATAAACCCAATATAACATCACTGAAAAGGCTAAACACCTCGAGGGAATATTGACTATATCGATTAATTAGGAAAAGACAAATTTGCATGCATATTTTATATTTGTTTCTATATTTGCAATTATTTCAGCTATTGAGATCTTTTTGATTACACAAGACATTATGCCTATTTCATATATTACAAATTTATCATAATTAAATGATATTGACTATTTAGGTTCTGCTTTTTTCGTTTGCACTACATATTGAACATGCCTTTTTACGCTGCATTGTCATTGAAACGGTAGTAAACGCACTATTGATGTATTGGATAGTTCATTTAGCGTTACGTATGCTCATGTGACGGCTGATCAATTAAAACCATTAGCGAATCTTAAATTACTCGGAGCGAAAACTATACAATTCCTCAGTTATATATGTAACCGTTTTCATACATGGATCAATGGTATCGATTGATCACCGTTTCCATTTATCCTCACCCATTTAAAAGCACGCGCTTACCTGAGGGAAGCAACCTTATTGATTTTTACCTGAGATGCCACGGCAAGCGATACATGAACAGGTATGTTGCTTTACCTGTCTGCTATGTTAACTAATATAGCCATAATATAATCAAATATCCCTAACACTAATGATTTATAGCTTACCCTGTATCGATATTCGTGTAAGGATAATGCAATTGAAAAGGTATTTACCATGTGTCATTATATTTACAAGTCTATTGACAGTATAGGTACAAACTGAGATCCCTGACCTTCCTAGCCACTGACGGCACTAAACGTGAAAGTAACGCCGTGTGTTTAAATCGAGTCCCAACCGGAGATATTATCCTGTCAGTCCGTATTGCTTCACTTACTGCGCATGTACATTACAAGTGTACCAGCGTTAACCGAATAAGACGAAACCCGTACTGGGTTTTTATGGAGAAGATATGTGATATGTAAGTCAAAATGATTATCTACCTGAACAACATACCCAACCTGGACAACGGAGAGCTACAGTAACTGTGTATCTAGCTGGTAGGAAATAGTGGAGGCTTACCGTTACCTGGGACAGTACACACCCACGTCGTTCATCAGCTGATGTCGAACATCAAAGTTAATTGATTAATTGACACATGGTGGTTGATTGTCTTTACCTTTCATTTAGTTAAAGTGTATGTAGATAAATTCTACAAATGTAGGATAACGTGTTATTAACATCCGAATAGCAGCATGGAGTGTTGGTTATATGACATGAGACAAGTCGTTACTTCGGTGTGGTTATTGGCCGTATTTTGTACATACGGAAATGTAGGTAAGTATAGATATCATGACTCGTTGCCTTGTAAACCCGGAATACTAATATTCTATTATCATTATTCAATATATACGTCAATGTAGGATAATGCATTATAACTAATTACCTTCTAAATCCAGATTATTAGCAATTCTATCAACATTGCTCTGTACGAACAGCAATGTAGGTAACTGCAAAATACAAACACTTTTTACCCTGGCATATTTTTTATAACCTTATTTTTTTTATAATATTGCACTGCACGTAACGGGAATGTAAGTAACTGTTTAAAAATGAACGTAGGACACAAACATTAGTTAACCTATACAAATTGATAAAGGATACAGTGTGCCAAAAATGAATTCAGTGTTCCATAAAGCTGCTTGGTCCTTCTACAACACATCGGTGATTTAAAAACAGACACCAATAAACCGACTATTTTTACCACAGTGTCCACATATGGATTTATTGTCCCGCACTTGGCCTTTGTGCTGTTATCACGAAACACAATAACAGACAAAGGTGTAGAACGTTGCTGTCGTAAGCCCGCCTATACAGGGTTTGCTTTGATGTCATAGATCGTTTCCATTCATATCAGGGCTACCTCCTTCTTTGCATCTCATTGAAGTTTTATCGTGATATATGAAAAAAGTATTTGTCGCATGGATTCAATATTTGATACATCGTAATATTTGGAAATTATATATTTGTCCCATTGGACCATAATAAAGGCATTGGATTAGTTTATGTTGCGTTGTAACACTTTTTGAGACTAAATACACATAAATATGACTGAAGCACGAATTTTTTTTTTTTTTTTTTTTAATGTCGATTTGTGTCCCAAATCGTTACTCTATTAAGATATAATAAAACTGATAGCTTAGCACGATACAGTATGATTTATTACCATTATATGACAAATAGATTCTCACAGATATATCAGGACTTTGATCCATAATCATTATCGTACACTAAAGGTCCGACCCTAACAACGAAACGGAATAATGACCTAACCTTTTTTTATCTCCAGCTTTCTTATCGAATCATTATATAAAAAAAAAATATCTAAAAGAATTCGTAAACAATTCGTTATAATTCTTTTTTCTTATGGTGGTCACTTTGAATCCATAGAGGTGTTTATGTAAATTGTAATATAAGTAATTATTTAATAAGCATTTATTCTTATTTGACTGGAATTCGTCTAGAAGCTGATGAAGCTTCAGAAACAGATGAGAATTCCAGACAGTCTCGATCAAAGCTCATAGCAACACACAAACACCCTATAACAGTTTAACCAAATGTATTTTTTTGATTTCATACGATTGACTTCCGTGTATAATTTAAAGAAGATTTCGAAATGCAATGGTATTTTAATGGCGATTTATTCATGGCTATAAACATGGTTGATACTCTAATTATGTATCAACATGACATATGTAACTACCAATATGGACAAGATTGCCCTCGGTATTCTTTTAATGATCTTATGCCTGATAGAGCAATACAGGAACGATCGTGTCAGTAAAGTATACCGCGCGGACCAGGATATCCTCAGTGTAGTCTGTTATGTTTGTCCCAGTCGGATGTTGTCGATCTAAAAGAAAGTAACTGCACATTAAAAATGAATAAACTGACACATTTTTCCAATCAGAAATTGGACGTGTCATACGAGTAATCAAATACATTCGCGGCCGATGACACGTTCCTTGTATAAAATGGCTTGCTACTGCTGGACGAACTCGTATAAGCGAAACTGCCAATATTAATTTTGTTTGAAGCGGTCGTAAAATAACAAATCAATAGCACCATGTTCAGAGAATAATGAAACCGTTTTTAATGTCAAACTTGTATCCTACTAACAAGTATTGTGCAATGCACACCGCGCTCAACATTACATTTCCGCAATGTTGTCTGTTTAAATAAGTATAAAATAAATGAACATGTCTTCAAACAACTAATTAAGATTTGTATAACTTATTCTCTTCGCCATAAGTGAATTGCCTATCATAGGTGAATCGTTATTCCAGAGTTTGTTATAGGTTACAGGATTTTCAGGATAGCTGCGTCTTCTGAGAAAATATATTTTGCCAGGTTTTATTTAATACTATTTACCTAAGTGGCAGCAATCCACGTTGATGGAATTCTTTGTTCGTTTTGAGGATTCTCAAAGGTAAGATTTCAGTTTCTACCATGATTTTAAGTCCTGTTTACTGTATCTCAGATCGCTGATGACCTACATCCTTTCCTCACATTTGAAAGTTAAAGTCAAATACGTTGCCGTATTTGTCCTTGTGTGTTGATTCTGTGGTATATTGTGTCCTTTTGGGATGATTATGTGGTATATTTTGTCCTTGTGTGATGATTCTGTGGTATATTTTTTTCTATTGTATTGATTATGTGGCATATTTTGTCCTTGTGTGATGATTCTGTGGTATATTTTGTCCTTTTGGGATGATTATGTGGTATATTTTGTCCTTGTGTGATGATTCTGTGGTATATTTTGTCCTTATGTAATGATTCTGTGGTATATTTTGTCCTGGTGTGTTGATTCTATGTTACATTTTGTCCTTGTGTAATGATTCTGTGGCATATTTTGTCTTGTGTAATGATTTTGTGGTATATTTTGTCCTTGTGTAATGATTCTGTGGGATATTTTGTCCTTGTGTTATGATTCTGTGGTATATTTTGTCCTTGTGTGATGATTATGTGGTATATTTAGTCCTTGTGTGATGATTCGGTGGTATATATTTTGTCCTTGTATAATTATTCTTTGTTATATTTTGTCCTTGTGTGATGATTCTGTGGTATATTTTGTCCTTGTGTAATGATTCTGTGGTATATTGTGTCCTTTTGTAATGATTCTGTGGCATATTTTGTCCTTGTGTAATGATTTTGTGGTACATTTTGTCCTTGTGTAATGATTTTGTGGCATATTTTGTCCTTGTGTAATGATTCTGTGGTATATTTTGTCCTTGTGTGATGATTATGTGGTATTTTTCGTCCTTGTATGATGCTTCGTTGGTATATATTTGGTCCTTGTATAATTATTCTTTGTTATATTTTGTCCTTGTTTGATGATTATGTGGTATTTTTCGTCCTTGTATGATGCTTCGTTGGTATATATTTTGTCCTTGTATAATTATTCTTTGTTATATTTTGTCCTTGTTTGATGATTATGTGGTATTTTTCGTCCTTGTATGATGATTCGTTGGTATATATTTTGTCCTTGTGTAATGATTCTGTGGGATATTTTGTCCTTGTGTGATGATTCTGTGGGATATTTTGTCCTTGTGTGTTGATTTTGTAGGATATGTCGTCCTTGTGTAATGATTCTGTGGTATATTTTGTCCTTTTGTGATGATTCTATGGTATATTTTGTCCTTGTGTAATGATTCTGTGGTATATTTTGTCCTTTTGTAATGATTCTGTGGGATATTTTGTCTTTGTGTGATGATTCTGTGGGATATTTTGTCCTTGTGTGTTGATTTTGTAGGATATGTCGTCCTTGTGTGATGATTCTGTGGGATATTTTGTCCTTTTGTGATGATTCTGTGGGATATTTTGTGCTCGTGTGATGATTCTGTGGTATATTTTGTCCTTTTGTGATGATTCTGTGGTATATTTTGTCTTTTTGTAATGATTCTGTGGGATATTTTGTCCTCGTGTGATGATTCTGTGGGATATTTTGTCCTTTTGTGATGATTCTGTGGGATATTTTGTGCTCGTGTGATGATTCTGTGGTATATTTTGTCCTTTTGTGATGATTCTGTGGTATATTTTGTCTTTTTGTAATGATTCTGTGGGATATTTTGTCCTCGTGTGATGATTCTGTGGGATATTTTGTCCTTTTGTGATGATTCTGTGGGATATTTTGTGCTCGTGTGATGATTCTGTGGTATATTTTGTCCTTTTGTGATGATTCTGTGGTATATTTTGTCTTTTTGTAATGATTCTGTGGGATATTTTGTCCTCGTGTGATGATTCTGTGGGATATTTTGTCCTTTTGTGATGATTCTGTGGGATATTTTGTGCTCGTGTGATGATTCTGTGGTATATTTTGTCCTTTTGTGATGATTCTGTGGGATATTTTGTCCTCGTGTGATGATTCTTTGGTATATTTTGTCCTCGTGTGATGATTCTGTGGTATATTTTGTCCTTTTGTAATGATTCTGTGGGATATTTTGTCTTTGTGTGATGATTCTGTGGTATATTTTGTCCTTTTGTGATGATTCTGTGGTATATTTTGTCCTTTTGTAATGATTCTGTGCGATATTTTGTCCTCGTGTGATGATTCTTTGGTATATTTTGTCCTCGTGTGATGATTCTGTGGTATATTTTGTCCTTTTGTAATGATTCTGTGGGATATTTTGTCCTCGTGTGATGATTCTGTGGTATATTTTGTCCTTTTGTGATGATTCTGTGGGATATTTTGTCCTCGTGTGATGATTCTGTGGTATATTTTGTCCTTTTGTGATGATTCTGTGGGATATTTTGTCCTCGTGTGATGATTCTGTGGTATATTTTGTCCTTTTGTGATGATTCTGTTGGATATTTTGTCCTCGTGTGATGATTCTGTGGTATATTTTGTCCTTTTGTGATGATTCTGTGGGATATTTTGTCCTCGTGTGATGATTCTGTGGTATATTTTGTCCTTTTGTGATGATTCTGTTGGATATTTTGTCCTCGTGTGATGATTCTGTGGTATATTTTGTCCTTTTGTGATGATTCTGTTGGATATTTTGTCCTCGTGTGATGATTCTGTGGAAAATTTTGTCTTAGTGTATTGCTCCTTTATTATATTTTGTCCTTGTGCGTTGATTCCGTTGCATATTTCATCCTTGTGTATTGATAAGGTATTATATACTGTTTCTATGTTATATACTCGCTGTTTATATGTCAATGATAGTGAAGATAAACTGTCGCTCCTAAATTGCCCTAACATCTGTAAAACAAAGTACCTTTTATTCGAATGTTGCATTTTTGAATGATATTTTTATCTGTCATTATGACAGCCACTTCATGTACGACATCGAAAAATAAATTGTATTGCCTGAAGAAGTCTACGCAACAATGACTCAAAAATAAAACACTTACTCTTACGACCAATATATCGAAGGCGTTTGCAAATTAATTCTAGTGACATAAATAATGCATTAATAATTAACTGCATTGGTGTTATTTAACACCATGCTATGTTAACGTTCCAACGTTCTGCTAGTTTAATGAAATGTTAAGCAATATCGCTCTGTGACATTTTTCATTTCAACGGATGTGTATACTCACCTAAAAAGCCCTGATGTGTTGATTTTCTATACCTTACCATGACAGTGTTGCTCTTGGATTAAATATTTTAGAAATATTCTTGCTGAAATTGTAATTAGTATTTTCCAATCAGCTCATAAATCAAAGCACAACGGAATCCTTGTGAAAGCACAGTTGCGTTTTATAACATTTTATAGTTTGAAATGTTATCTTAACGAAATTCGAATGTACAAATACAGTCTTAACACTAATCATTTCAAAATTTCTAACCCCAAAACAGAGCGCCTTCCAAAGCAGAGCATTATTAATATGCCTGAATGTCTTACATGATGTGTGTATTTGACACCTCGCTATTTGTTCACGGTACCTTGAACGCCTAAATCAGATCAATACTTTATATATGAATGTGTTACTATATACCTAAATCGACATCACCATATATATACTGATAGCCTTGGGGTAAACTAATATTTATTTGGGATTTCTATCTTAATTAGTAAAAAGATGAAGACACCGACGTCTCTATATGTCGTTTACAGCCACGGAACTGGGGTGTGAAATTCAAATAACTGTGGTTTTTACGATTAATTAGTTACAATTGTGTTATTATTAACAGACAGTGCAAATAGTAATTGTATACATTAAATTTTATAGTAATTGAGCCCCCTTGTTGTACTTTATGTAAGTGACGTTACCATAATGTTTGAATTGTAGTTCAATTGTGTCATCATATTTAGGCCTAGGTTATATGTGTGATTTGTCAAGCTTATCGTTGATGTTTTAGCTGTGTAAGAATTAAGTCCGAAATATTCTTCGTTCAAAATAAGATGATCTGTCGAACTTAAGAATTTAGTTAGTGATGATCACGACCTATGTTAGTTTTCACCATGGTAATTTTTTTAATTTAATATAAATTTTATGAAATACGACAAACAACTTATTAGATAATATCAAAAAGGATCTAGAAATAAGAATAATGATTTCTTAGTTCGTTTGAGATTAACATCTTCCTTTCCGTTGCACATTTTGGTGCCTTTGGTCTTATTGTAGGGGACTACAGTTTTATTATTCATAACAAAAAACTTGTTGATGGAATAACGTCATACTGTCACACAAAAAAAGAAAAAAAAAGTAGCATATAGTTAAAACAATATATCTCTACATTTAGCACTTAAGACACGTGTTATTATTCTTTGGACATTTCGTAAATAGACAAAATGGTCGTATAATGTTGTACGTTTGTTTACCGTGTTTTGATTCTGTATCGACAAACTAATTTTTGAGAAACTTATTAGCGGTTAATAAATATTCAGATATCAGTGTTGTTGTAATAAGTTTATGATAATGAGTACAATCAGACACCCGTTTTTATTTATTTATTGTATTTTATATAATCGATATCCTTTCGTTTTCTCCTCAAAAAGGAAGTTTAAAATCGATGCATGAATAGAGTTTACATATGTGACGTCATCAAACAGTGTGTCAACTTATAGTTCATACACTAACAATAGTATCGATTAAATGTGTCAAAATAGTTTGAATACTGAATGTTACAAGAAGTAAATGCAATCAATAATTTCTGGTTGTGTTCAGGCTCTGTGTTAAAACATCCATTAAATATATATACAGCAATGCCCTGTCTGTGTCACATGATAACATCCGGGTATATAAGGATATCTGATTAGCAATCTGCTACACGTGAATGACTTCTGCCCTAGATAACTCATATCGTACGAAAATACTCTTCATTTATAATTTAAAAGTTGTCATATATAATTGTTTATCTTTGCATTTCTTCATCCGCAGCATGTTTCATATACAAACTAGATGCCATATACACGAGGGAACGCGATGATTTTAGACAACATATCCATAGTAATGGACATGTTTTTCCTGATTGGATGTTTGATTGAAATGAATACGTATGTACCTTGTATTTACTAGATAAACCTTCTTAAATTTCCATGAGAATAAGAGATTGTGTGACTATCACCCTTTGTCTGTGATAACAAACAGGGATATAATCGTTATCTGTTTTTGTCACATTTCAGCTGTAAATTATTTAGAGGACTATATCAAACATTGTTGATAGTGTTACCATGACAACATACAAATAAGTCAATAAGTCATTACGCGTATAGGAATTACTATAATACATCAAAGTACTCGTCCTGACGAGGGTTAAGTCTAATGTATAACATAAAAGTTAGAGAAACGCGTATATTATCATTTAAATAATACAGTGGTGTTACTTTTTTTAACCCGTTCATTGCCGGGTACATTGCCGGAAATGACGTAATGATGGTGGGTCTTCTTCTTACAAATGCTTTGGTGGGAACCACTAAATAACATTATGATTCATCTTCAGTTGTATTATGTAGATGTGTTGTTTATTTCATTATAGTGTGTTGGTCCTGTCTTTACAAGTCAACTTACATGTACATTTCATATTCCAACGTTTAACGCTTTGCTTGGGTGATAAAGCTGTGGCGTTTCGTATACATATATCGTATACATACAGTTTTTGCATAATGGATTTGGCTAATCCTTTCAATATTTTCCAGTTAACACCCTCTGCAGGATTGCCTTATTTAGAATAGTTTGTGATTTACATAGAGTTTTGCTATCCAGACAAACAATATATCCAGTCAACAAGATAGTCTAAAGGGGCATTGTTAGCGATAAAACGTATTATTAAAAACACTATTTACCTAAACATGTTGACTCGACGAGGAAGTGTTAATTTTTGCTTCCTTCATCCGTATGAAAACTGAATAAAATATAATCGATTACATAGAGGAATTTAAGGCAGGTCAGGCAAACATGTGACCAATAAGGAATGTATAACGACCCGAACTGACAGTCGATATAAAGGACAACAATATGATCGGTATAGACATAACAGCGACTTAGCTATGATGTTAACGACTGGCCGTGTCCTTTATTTCAAAGCATGAAACGTCCGGTCACGATGGGACCCGTCTGCCCTTTGAAGTTAAAAACGAATTATGGTAATTGTTTCTTGCTTACATGCTAAACAAGCATGGCATGAAATTGATTCATGCTGGTCATATAACAAAAGGTAGTCATCGCATTGGCTATTTACTCCCTGAATTGGATCATTCTACAGTAAAGACACGGTACTGTGGCTACATGGTGACTCGCCATTCCGTACAATGTAATATAAACAGTAAGGTTTAAATATCTGTGTACCTTCCATTCCTTAAAACTAATGGTGAAATTACGGCTAGGGGACAGTAATAACATTCACACAAACTATCTTGATTGTCATCAATGCTTCTTATTCATATCTAGAAAGTGATAAAGCATTTCATATTCAAAATCATTAGTATATCATTTTATTACATATACATATTATATATATGTAAAACAAGTTCTTGTGAACATATCAGACATTATTCACGAAAACATCTCTACAAAAGTGCATTCAATTAATTAAGAACAAATTGTTACATTGTATGCATCCTATATATACTGTGACAAATGTGTCGTTGTATATAATTATGATAGGGCTTGTATAATACAAGTATGCACACTGTCATGTTATGTTTAAAAGCATTTCCAGACGTCTGTATTATTATGTATGGATATAAGGCACGGTATACTGTAATGTATCTGACTGTATCAACTCTAGAGCTTAGATTGACTAGTATATTACCGAGTCAGAACAAGGCAGGTGTGGTCGGATGGTGTTAATTACCGAGTCAAAACAAGGCAGCTGTGGTCGGATGGTGTTTATTACCGAGTCAGAACAAGACAGGGGTGGTCGGATGGTGTTTATTACCGAGCCAGAACAAGGCAGGTGTGGTCGGATGGTGTTTATTACCGCGTCAGAACAAGGCAGGTGTGGTCGGATGGGGATTATTACCGAGTCAGAACAAGGCAGGGGTGGGCGGATGGTGTTTATTACCGAGTCAGGACAAGGCAGGTGTGGTGGGATGGTGTTTATTACCGAGTCAGAACCAGGCAGGTGTGGTCGGATGGTGTTTATTACCGAGTCAGAACAAGGCAGGTGTGGTCGGATGGTATTTATAACCGAGTCAGAACAAGGCAGGTGTGGTTGGATGGTGTTTATTACCTAGTCAGAACAAGGCAGGTGTGGTCGGATGGTATTTATTACCGAGTCAGAACAAGGCAGGTGGGGTCAGATGGTGTTTATTACCGAGTCAGAACAAGGCAAGTGTGGTCGGATGGTGGTTATTACCGAGTCAGAACAAGGCAGGTGTGGGCAGATGGCGTTTATTACCGAGTCAGAACAAGGCAGGTGTGGTCCGATGGTGTTTATAACCGAGGCAGAACAAGGCATGTGTGGTCGGATGGTGTTTATTACCGAGTCAGAGCAAGGCAGGTGTGGTCGGATGGTGTTTATTACCCAGTCAGAACAAGGCAGGTGTGGTCGGATGGTATTTATTACCGAGTCAGAACAAGGCAGGTGTGGTCGGATGGGGTTTATTACCGAGTCAGAACAAGGCAGGGGTGGTCGGATGGTGTTTATTACCGAGTCAGAGCAAGGCAGGTGTGGTCGGATGGTGTTTATTACCCAGTCAGAACAAGGCAGGTGTGGTCGGATGGTGGTTATTACCGAGTCAGAACAAGGCAGGTGTGGTTGTATGGTGTTTATTACCGAGTCAGAACAAGGCAAGTGTGGTCGGATGGGGTTTATTACCGAGTCAGAACAAGGCAAGTGTGGTCGGATGGGGTTTATTACCGAGTCAGAACAAGGCAGGTGGGGTCGGATGGTGTTTATTACCGAGTCAGAACAAGGCAAGTGTGGTCGGATGGTGTTTATTACCGAGTCAGAACAAGGCAAGTGTGGTCGGATGGTGTTTATTACCGAGTCAGAGCAAAGTAGGTGTGGTCGGATGGTGCAGTGGTAAACGCACTCGTCTTTCATCAAGATGGTCGGGGATGGACTCCTCGATCGCAGAGAAATAAAACAAATATTGGGTCATCTGTCAGACCACGTTGTTTTCCACGAATACCTAGTAAAAAGATTTTTTTTCCATGACAGTTGTAAAATAAATAAAGTTCAAGTAAGAAAGTCAGTTGCTGGGATAGCTGGGGCTAATCTTTTTTACTGAAATTATTTGGATCAGTTACACCTGAAAATCAACAGAAATCGCCTATGTTCAATAAATATGAGTGTGATATCATCTGAATATTTCATAAATGTTATTATCACGTTTGATATCCTCAAAGTCTCTCGGATATAAACAATATAGACCAATGTTGTAGTACATCTGGTAATATACCTTAAGGGTTAACAAAGACGTGTGCCTAGCTCAAAGGCCTGGTTGGGATCTGTTGTAACGGGGGACACTAAAACTGCAATATCAAATAATAATCAAGTGCAATTACACTGTAGGCATGAAATAGAGCCAGCATCCCGTAACTCTAATAGAATATGCACTTAACCTTTTCTGACAAAAGCCAGTTAATTCGATGGCCGATGCACTGACAGCAATTATATTTGCATATCCAAAGTGCCGAACAAACGGAAAATATCAATTGAATATCAACATTTCTTTCATTTACTCTCAGTCAATTAAATATTATTTTGTTAATTTAAATGTACCTGGTATATTGTATATAGGTTTGGCATCAATGCACTATCAAACAAAGAACCACTTCATTTAACTAATTGATCACATATTGTGTTCCAGCAGCTCTATCCCTGAACGATGTGATCCGATATTATGAGCCGGTCCATTTTGACAGCCATACCTTGTTATCGGATCACCACCGAGTACGGCGAGGGACGGACGAAGGACTGAGGCTAACTTTCCGAGCTTTTAACAGGTAGAGAGTGTGAGAGTGTCTGAACCGTCCGCTACCTAATAAGCATGGAAGAAATTATTTATGTGCAAAATTTAAGCACCGTAAATCATATAAATTGTTGGTATCTCGGTACAATCTTGATGAAAGTAATCCTCGTCCACGTTCAGTTAAAATGTATTGTCAATTATATAGCCCCAGCCGCAATATATCTGCCCCAGTCTACATTTATTGGACTTGGGTGGTTATAATGGTTTGTTTGGAAATGTCCGGATTTTCGAGAGAGAAAAAATTGCATATAGAAATGTTCTAATAGGTCCCCTACAATACTGCTTCATTGGTAGGACAACTAGGTAAGTGGTGGCTGGATATTAGTGTAACCACATTGGTGATAAATGAATAGTTGATCAATCGGATAATTTGTGATTGATTTATACGTCCCGTCTGTATAATATTCTGTGACGTATCAGTACAATAATAAGCCACACATCCACAGTTATTAAGTTTGAACTAGAATGAATCTCCGATGTTTCACTTCCAGGGACTTTCGCCTGAAGCTTCGCCCAAATAATCACCTGTTCACATCAGACGTCGTGTTCGAGAGTTCCACAGGAAGTATAACTTACGACACTTCCGGTGCCTATACCGGATCAGATGAAGGTTTGTGGTTGTTATTATATTTATTTGATTATCTAGAGAAATGTATATGTGGTAAAGAATAAACGACATAATTGTAAATACAGCAGAAATCTCGTTATAAAAGAATATATTTACATTCTGTGTTGCATTTGCCTATATGTCGTAAGTAAACCAAATTCCAGTATATGAGACTGTATACTGTAATGTACAGTGCTTCGGTCAGTGTAGGATATACATGGTCAAAGATACTTTCGGTATCAATAGGCCTATAGTCAGAGAACTTTCTGGCTTCGTTAGCATTTAGCAATGTAGGTCATCGCAAAAAAATAAAGCAACTTGACAATATAAATTTATAATTAGATGTGTAGGTACCACACAATTATTGTAAGCGCCATTCTAGATACGAAATTACCAAGTTTGTCAACGTCATCACACAGGGGCTCGGTTTCGAGATTCTGAGGTATGCATAACATCAGGGAATAACCAAAACACTAATCGGGGGTATCGACAAGGTTTTAGAATGTGTAAAAATACCTTTTTACGTGTTGTGGTTCTTCAGTGATGTCATCCATTACTCAACATCACGAAACCGAGCCCCTGTGAACGTCGTCAGTTACTATACAAAACTAACTATATAAATGTAAATATAAGCATTGAACTGTTACCAGATGCAGTATATAGTCGATATGAATGCAATTTTGGTGACAGATAAATAGAATGTCGCCCGTTACTGCATCTGGTAACAGTTCAATGGTTAAATGTAACCAATTCCACATGCATGTACATATATCAATATTGAGTAAATGGTTAGACCTATCAAGTAATGGTTACGTTTTTTAATATATTATTACATTTATCAAAATGAGATTAAACAATTACTTATAACTACATGTTTCATTACATAGTTACATGTACATATATGTCGTTCACCTAGCTAAAGGTTACACCTGAAGTTGAATTTTTAAATATATAATCACGCCTATTAATATATATCTTTATTTATTATATACAGCTTCAGGTATTAGTATATAGTTGCACATAGACTGACACCTTCACTTATGAATTTAAAACGTCATTATAAGCTATGAGTATGTTTTTAGTAACAGTTATCAATAATATACAGCTTCATGCATCAACGATTGCTACAATCATCGTTCCTATTACTATGTTTCTTGCTCATTATCATTGCTTATTTGACCTGAAATCCTCGGGCTGGTTTTGAAATGTCCGGTATACTACCTTTCTGAGAACATAGTAGATCAATTACTGTGGTTTAAGGATGGTATAATATCTTTTCACAGACGACACTGGTAGCAGAATTTATGGAGTGATAACATCAGCTGGTCACTTTGAGGGACATCTCCTGTATCCTAACGAGACGTACAATATTGAAGCTGCCAGACGACACTTTAAAAAAGACACAAATTTCAGCTCTGTTATATACAGGTATAATGCATTTATCAAAATGCATTTAAATCTTGTTGAGCATTTTATTATGTAAAAAAGTACGAACGGACTTAGTTGGCATGACATCTTATCAATACTAGACAAACATAATAGCATTAACATTGTTGGCATCCTTTATAAGTGAAATTTCTACAAAACGACATGAATATGCTTAAGTATGAACAAAACCATAATTCGCCTTAAAATAAAATAAAACACCAGAAAACATTTCAAATGGAGATCCTGTAAAGTTCAAAAATAGGACTAGATGTTCCGGAAGGGGTAAGCGACATTTGCTTAATCGACGAAATTTGCCCAAGTCAATTTAAATCAAATGCTTGTGATGTATCAAGGTCAAAGTGAGAACAGGAATAGTGGAAAGGAAATATTAAGTCGGACTAATTAGCATAATCACAAACGTCGAGTGATGGCGACCATTAAACTTGCCTATCAACCTCCAACTATCGCAATCCTTTTCAAGTCTGTCCGTCAACTATAGATATCTATCACAGAAACTATAATATTTAGAGCAAGCACGCGAGTATCGAATTGACTGTGACCTGCAAAACAATATTTGGGAGCCGCAGTGTTGTTACTATCAAATAAAAGAAAAGGCACGATCGCACAAAACAGACATAGGCGAGACTGAAGTGTACTATATTTCAAATTCAAACGGGAATATGCGCTAGGTCATTAATACTGCCATAAAAGCAGCCACATATATAATTTTAAACAAGTTGGCTAGCTAGCTAGCCAACAGTCTGAAAAACAAATCTTGCCACAGAACTCACCAAGACCATTTTGAACCAATCGTTTTATTTAGTACCAGACTTTACGTTTCCGTTTTCTAATCCTTAAATAAACGTAGCCGTCACAAATGTCGTTTTATACCAATATCAGTAAGTGCCATTACAGCTGAATTTTCTCTAGTCGTAAACTGGTAATCAGGAACCAGACATTTCGTGAGGGCAAATTAATATCGTAAAGAAAATTCCTGTATGGTTTTCTTGCTCTTTCGACTGGTAAAACACGACGACTTCTTCTCGCAAAACATGGCCATGTTCCATTCAGTAAAACTGTTTCTGAAAAAGAGCCGACAGAAATCAAATGGAAAGACACATTCTTATGTTTCTTCGTTGTTTTGTACATAAATTGTGTTTGAATCGAAATCTTGCTTTACAGTATCGTAATTGTGAGCAAAACAAAGGCTCGTAGTTCAATCCTTAGTTATAAATTGAGTATTTGTCTCCTTGCCTTGTTCTTATGCTGCTTTTTTGTTACTAATGTCTCAGATCGTCGGATATGTCGGTAAACACCCGTGACATGATGTGCAAGTCTGACGAACTCCATCGGAAGATAATGAAACACCAGATATTAGATGAAATAGATGGACAGCGTCATCGGCCGACAGAGAAGTGGTCAGACCGGTACAAGTCATCAAATCGACAACGGCGCGCCATCGACCCAACGAAGACGGTTTGTGAGCTGTACTTAAAGGCCGACCACACTTTCTTTAATAAATTTGTCACTCACGACGCCGTCTTGGACCAGATGACCAATCACGTGCAAGCTTCGAATGACATATTCAGCCTGATAGGTGAGATATAAGATCTTACATGAGTTTCCATTTCATATGAGATTTATGAAACGAGTCTTAGAATTTTTCAATTTTGCAAGCCTCACGAATTTCATAAATTCCATATGAAATGAAAACGAACGTAAGATCCTTTTTATCACATAATCTGTGGCATTTATTCGATTAAAACGACAATTTCCATGTAACCTTGATCAGTGCGTAAGTCTGTTACGTGACGTCACAATTGAAACTTACAACCAATCACAGGGCCGAAAGGTCATATTACAAAGGTTAGTATGACATGGATATATTCACTGGATAACACAGTACATTATGCGAAAAAATGAAATATACATCAAGCCCAAACAAGATTGATCATTTACATATTCAAATTCAGGTGATTATTTTGAAATTGGTAAAACATCACTTTACTATTCATGATTATTTGGTTGGCAGGAAAAATATTGAAGTACAAAAAGGATTTTTGTTGTTGTTAGTTTTAATAACTAAAATATAGTGTGTCATACAGTAGACTTTATACAAATATGTTTAAAAAACCAAATACCAGGAAGTTATATAAACACTTTTGAAAGTCAAAACCACTTTTTAGGACAAAGTTATGTATTTTGGACTTAAAAGAAAGAAAGAAAGAAATAGTGTACAGAAAAAGTACTAGGAGGATAATGCTAAATGGTACGAGTCTTCTGCTTCATCGACCATATCTGCAATATAAAAGGTCAAATCCTAGCAATGCCAGGTCCTCTTGCCGAGAACTCGGGCATCGACAACAAAACGAGAAAATAATGAGCAGAATTAAAAACATTGGCCTTCACATAACACAAAGAAGTATCAAAATTCCTTATGGGATCATGATGGCGATCTTACAAGCTGTCCATAGTCGGCTTCGTCAATCTTCCGCTGCAGGAACCCTGAAGGACACGTGAATGGTGATTAATGTTTACACTGTGTTCTGTGTATATAGTACTCTACTGATACACTTTCCAAATACTCAGTTATCCCTATTCAAGTGTATTCATATTCAACAAGACATGCATGGCCAGTCTTCGATTACAACTATTGACGTTATGGAATACGACTTTGTTTATGATTCATATTTTTTTTTCTAAAATTCTGGAATATAATAATTTTATTTTCGTATGCACACAGGATATGCATATGGGGTACAGGTTAAACCACGGAGTTCGCCTTTCAATAAATGGTGAACATGTTTATTTAAAAGAATGTATAATAGTATGTAATGATAAAGCAAAGCAAACAATATCAGTGAATATTTCTCTTTCAGACTTTGACGGTGATGGGTCTGCCGACAGCATTACGTTCCAGATAAAGCGGGTGACGATATACAACGACCCGACAGCGACGGGGTATCCCTTCCCTCTCCAGTACAGTGTAGACAGCATGTTAGACCTACACTCACGGGAGAACTACACCGATTACTGTCTGGCTATCCTCTTCACCAACAGGGACTTCAGTAACGGTGTCCTTGGTCTTGCCTGGACAGCTCAGACAGGTTACGCCGGTGGAGTCTGTGAAGGATACAGGGTAAGCTGACCGACTGTTTTTCTCCGTCGTTAATAGTATGTTAACTTGTAGAGCGAATTGTAGTAAAACAGTCCTCGACCCATACCACACCACGCCAATTACTAATTATACAGTGTAAAGCGTAACAAAAAGCTATCTATATTCCAGACATATCATGGAGAGTCTAAAAGTCTTAATACGGCCCTGGTAACAATGCTGAACTACGGACGGGACGTGTCCTCAGCGGTCTCACATGCTACCCTGGCTCATGAAATAGGACACAACTTTGGATCTCAGGTGAGTTATAACGTGGAAACTATTTAGTTAGCACTTACACTTTTTCTTGTAAAGATATGATGCAAACTGTAACCTAGATTGATGGTATAGAGTATGAAGACAATTGATCAACAAGACTTGGCTATCAGAAAACAAGTCATCTTGGCCTAGGCTTTAGAATTGTGGATAAACAAATAAACTGTGTCAGCATGAGGGGCATCTTTGTTACTGCTGAGGAAAGAAGAGGGGACAAATTTGTTGAATCAAAGTCATAACATTAATCAAAAGTTCAGCAGTGAAAGTAACGTTAAACTGTCATTAAGCTTGTAATAGTTTAGAGTAAATCTTATGGTATCTAGTAAATGATGCTACAGACCAAAGCTCTAGAATATAGATGAACGGTAACACGGGACATATTCAAATTTCTACACAATAACATATGTATTTCACAGCTTTACCCTAACCCATTCAATAAATATTTCTTAGGGTCTAATAGAGATAACAGCGATATAAATCAGGTCAAAAATCAAGTGAAAAGTAATAAAAACAAATTCCTATAAGTGTACCAGCTAAATAAAGATTCTGAAGATAGGGAATACACATTTATTATTCAGGTAAACAGTAAAAAAACGAACTGATACACCAGAGGTATTTATTAAATCTTTTTAATTCAGCTAAATATTGTTTAATAAAATCGATTTTGATCTCCGAGAAATCCTGATACAGGAAATATATTTAGAATGTTAATAGTAATAAAACAAATATATATACCAGCTAAATGGAGACCACAAATTAACCTAATTAATGCAGGGAAATCGATATTAAAGAACAGATGTAAAACACTGCTCAGTAGATATAGAGGACACACACACATACACAGTGGTAAAACACACGTCTCCTTCATTGATTGTGGTACCCGTCACGACATTATGTTTGTTATCAATAGATAGTCCTGGATGTAAAATTTTGTATAAGTTTGGCTGATAAATCGTGTATGAGGTGTATTTACTCAATTTTGCAAAGCACGACCCAGAAACTGCAGGTACCTGTTCTCCGGGAACCGGAAATGGGGGAAACTTCATCATGTTTCCAATGGCAACATCAGGCTATGAGGTAAACAACCAGAAGTTCTCCACGTGCAGTGTGGCTTACATGGCGCCAATTCTGGAATCTAGAGCGCGGGATGCGACAAATGGATGTTTCAAAGGTAGATCGATATAATTCAAAATAAATTATTTATATAGGAACACACCGATTTTAAAATTTAACTTTGAAAACGACAATCGTTATCATTTCATCAATTGAAAATCGCGCTATGTGGATAGTATGTGTTTTTTGTTTGTGCGTTTTCTTTGTTTGCATTTATAGTTTTTGTCATAATAAACTAATTGTAAAACTATCTGTTCTATTTTTATCACTTTATTTGTAAGTCACAAATTACGGGACAATTTGAAATACAGTAAAGCACAAGTTGTATTAAACATGTCTATATTGTTCTCTATCTCTAAGTCTTTGGTATGTATTTACTGAAGTAGCTATATAAACAAACTGAAGTAACTTTAACAAGGACTGATTATAAGGTACATAATTAATATTGTTTAAACTGTTCTGTCAAACACTGGAGACTAAGTCACTAAATAGTCTTTATATTGAGGATTTTTCTGACACCTCTATGGTAGACATATCATAGTATCCGGAGTCTTGCCAAGCAGGTCTTGTGCGGGTGGATCCCCGAGTAGTAGTGGCTGATTGTAAATAGACAGATGATGGCGGCTATCATAAATTTGTGTTTGTCTACTATATGCCGGGGTTTCTAAAGGAAAATTTCATAAAGCGGCTGCTGATGCATCGTAAACATTTGTTGACATAACTGTTTAGCTGGGACTGCATTTAAATCAAGATTGTTCCATCATAGATAAGAACTCGTCTATTTTGATTACTTATTTTTTAAGTCACAAATGATGGGACAATCTGGAATACAGTAAAGCACAAGTTGTATTACATATGTCTATATTATTCTCTACTTTTGAATCATGATATCTACATATCATTGTTCAATGTTATTTTTAGTTGTCGGCAGTGCCGCTTCAGGCCATACATTGTTAATTATTGTACATTATAACTGTAGATACCATACAAATATACTTTCCTGATTATGACGTAGCGTTGATACCTGTTGACAGCGTCGGGTGCACCTATATGTGGAAATAACGTCATTGAAGCTGGCGAAGAGTGCGATTGTGGCTGGGAGGACACTTGTACTGAGACGTGCTGTAACCCACAGGCTGCCAGTCCGACAGCCACGCCCTGTACCAAGGTCAACGTGTCATCTTCCTCGTGCAGGTATAACAAGCTTTCACTTCATGTCTGTTTTAGTCTGATCATTTTGTTATTGAATCAGTGTTCTCATAAAATCCGGTTACCGACCGAAGTAACCTGATATTCATCAACTTGCCACCAGCTACATTGTATATTTCAGAATGTGTGTAGGTCACCACTATTTTATGTGAACATTCAGCAGACTATTCCTTCACAGTCAACCACCAGTGAAAACACTGTGAATATTATCTAACTGGAACACATGGTGTCTTTTCATTCTTTTGTGGGGCTTAATGATGTTTTTCCATTCGCTTTGGTGTTATATCGATTCCTGTTTTTCACCTCTATGTAATATCTTTTTTTTTAGTTTCGAAATTGTGGTATATTTTTGCCTTTGTGTGTTGACGCTGTGTTATATTTTGCCCTTGTGCTTGACGCTGTGGTATATTTTTGTCTTTGTGTATTGACACTATGATAATTTTTGAGTGATGACGCTATAAAACGTTTTGTCCTTTTGTGTTAAGTAAAGGATGAGTGTCTATATGGTCCTTTTTTAGGCCCCGGTATAATCGGATTTTCACCTCCTTCTTTTGTTCAAAGATGTCCTATTGTATGACATGCGGAAAAGCTAAGGTAAAACTTTGACCGAAAGTGGGTTTCTGGGAGTACCAAAAGGGGTAGGGTAAATCACAAATATGGCTTTCTGTTTTCAAAATGAGCTCAAAAACCAAAATAATACCATTTATGTTTTTGAAAACATGTTTAAATTAGACAAGCAAATGTACGAGAATGAAAATTGACAATAATTCAATCGTCACTTAAAGTTTGTATATATAAAACGAAGGATAAAGACGTTGTTTTGGGTAATTTCCAAATGAAAAGTGTTTTGATTTCTCAATAATTTCCTTTCTAATTAATATTTTGACTTGAATTTTACAACTTTACCCATTTAAGTAGACTTACATAAATTGCGTATTGACTACATACTTTCCTTCTGTTTTATACTGAGTTATTGCTTCTGGACACATATCAAACTTGGCTATTTCAAATATCTCTCAATCTTACGTGAATTAGGGCAGGACACTCTTTATATGCTTTAATTATAAGATATCAATTGTTAATATTGTATATTATATATATCATATAATATTTGCTCAACACCTGTGGTTTAAGTGAGTTCCAGGTCCTGATTTGTTTTTTTACTTAACAAAGTTCACTTACAAATCAAAAATGGCATTTGCCACCACAACTACTGTAAAATGATTGATTTAATATATGAAGTTTAATTTGCTGGTAATTTTGGTAAGTCTCCTAGCCTCAAGGAAAGTATCTGCTTTAATCGTTAAAGTTAACCGATTTCATTGTTTTATCAAATGTTCTGCCTATTTCCAATGTGTATCCGCTGATTGTATATAAAAGGCATTTGCGTTAAAAGGATAAGCATGTTACTTTGCATATATATTAGTTATAGGATGATATTTAATTTGTAAAAGTTTCATACTTATCCCACAATGCCTTTTACTTAAAAACACCTTTTCCTGTGATTTGGAGTACAATGACCAAAGTTCATCTCCTTGCCTAAAACCAAATATTTCCTGCCAATACTAGTCTTTATGAATGTATGTGGATTAAACAGGCTCAGTAGAGTGTTTATAGTAGTAAGAGGGGCGCTTGACATGCTACACTGACCTAAAGTCAGATAGTTTATGCTTTGAAAACGCAAAGAGAGACTAAGTTGTTCGTTCAAGTTAATGCTTGCAATTAACAGTTAATCATTTTGCTGATTTCATACGGTTAATTTTTTACACTCAATGCTAGCTGCTACTCATATCATTTCATATAGAATAGTTTTGAGATGCACTTTGGTCCTTGTACTCCAAATCACAGGAAAAGGTGTTTTTAAGTCAAAAAAGACATTGTGGGATAAGTATGAAACTATACCCCTTTTGGTACCCCCAGAAACTCACTTTCGGTCAAAGTTTTACCTTAGTTTTTCCGCATGTCATACATTAGGACATCTTTGAACAAAATAGGGAGCTAAAAATCCGAATATACCGGAGCCCAAAAAAGGGCCTTAGAGACACTCATCCAAATTTGAAGCAAATGTCAATTGTGCAATTTGTCCATTACCAGGAATAAGTACATGTTGATAATGTTGTACTTCGGTTTCTAGATACTTCATCATTGTTCTCAACGAATTAATATTGTACATTCCAATAAGCTGTATCCAAGGTAGCCTAATTGTTGTTATATTGTGTTTCAGTCCAAGTGAGGGTCCCTGCTGTAGTCCCTCATGCACACTGTATACATCCGGAGAAAATCATATTTGTCGAGCTAACAGCTCCTGTCTCGCTGAGGCGCTCTGTGAATATCCTTGACTTATAGTATAATAGAACATTACAATAAAATAATGGTAAAGACTTTCCTCAACATGGGTTTCAGTTTTCTTAAGAGTTTTGATTGATTATTACGATTATTAAACACATAATAATACCTATGACTTTCCTTAACCGTTATTACCGGATCATCTACGAGTTGTCCAGCCTCCACTTCCGCTGCCAACGGAACGCAGTGCGCTGAAGGTCAGGTGTGCTATTTAGGGGTAAGAACATAGTAGACAACGCACTATAACAATGTACACCATAAAAGGTCCAATGTTAGCGGTAGGACATATTTTCCCTTTTCGTGACAATTCGTAAGTGCTGTGAATTATGGTGACAGCTTAATATTCCTGCATAATGTTGATGGCTATTAAATGGCTAGAAATTGGAATACACTTATGTAATGAGGTTTATAGTAAAAACATGTTGTTTATACTCGAAAGGTATTATACCTAATGCTTTGTTGTATTATCTAATATATGGTGTTATTTTATCCCGCATATTGTGTTGCATTACTTGAGATGTTGTGTTGTATTATATTTTCCAGGATTCTGTGTTGTAATATCCCAGATGTTGTATTACCCCGAGTGTTGTGTTGTATTATATTTTATCACATATCTGTTGAATCTTGTTATAGTAATACAAGCAATTTTCAGACCATGAAATACAACGTTCTGTATTGCACATGTGCAATACGGAATGTTGTATTTACCTACTAGCCGGAACTACTTTTTATGGGAATCCCCATTGTCATGGCGAACTAAAAAGTTTCGGGTATTTGCAAAAAATATCAAAGTTTATAAAATCTTTGTATCGATCACTGCCAAATACGGAAGGAATGTGATAAAAGCAGGACCACACACTTGTGTTTTTTTAACGAATCAGAAAGCACTCATTTATTGCGTGGAAGTATATATTAACTAGTGCGCTCCGCGCACTCGTGAATATATATTCGTCCGCGCAATAAACTCATGCTTTCTGATTCGTTAGAAAAACACAAGTGTGTGGTCTTGCATATTTCCAGGATACTGTGTTGTAATATCCCAAATGTTGTGTTGTAATAAACCGGATGTTGTATTACCCCGGGTGTTGTGTAATATTACATTTTCCAGGATTATGTGTTGTAATATCCCACTGACCTGTTGTACTATCCCGGATGTTGTGTTGTAATATACCGGATGTTGTGTTGTAATATCCCGGATGTTGTGTTGTAGGAATGTTCCGGCTCCGTATGTATCGCCCACAGCCTGGAGGCCTGTCAGTGTAGCCCAACCACGGCAAACGACTGGAAGGACGAAAAGCTATGCCAGGTCTGCTGTACATACAATTCCGTCTGCACGTACGTAACACATTGCGTATAATTATTCCTAACACATTTATTAGGTCTCCTGTATCTAAAATTCTGTCTTGAGGCGCAAAGCACATTGATTAGATGAAAATGCAGATGGCAATGTGTTTATCCCACTTAAGTGTTTAAATAAGAATAATGTTTCATCAATTACCCTTTAGAGAATTGCTGTAATCTAAATAAATATTGATTTATACTGTTTACAATGGAATGTTGTTTCTAAAAACACAAATAATACCAATGTTGGTTGTACAAGATATTTTATCGGTACATTTAATACATGTATATACATTTATGTATATATGTCTTCTTTCAGACCAACCACTAATATCCCTACTATTCCCACCACAAATGCTTTGGCGGGGAGTGCATGCAACAACTACAGGGGGTACTGCGACGTATTCTACGTGTGCCGAGAGGTAGGTTGTCCTGTACTACATGTGTACATCCTGTGAGGTGTATACTTTACACACACACAGGCCGCGTTGTTAACCCTTTCACCCCTATGTAACTTTAGCAAACTCTTCAATGCATTGATATGGATGAGTCCATTATGGTCAACAGTGGTTAAAGGGTTAATAATATCCAATTTATATTAGTTACATTGATCAAAATATTTCACACGTCATCAGCTAAATTAACAAACGTTTAAACACATTTTTCGAAATAATTCTTCTTATTTACTAAAGAAATATGATGTTTTTTACATATGATAGATTAAGGCATGATTCTAATCCTTACCATTTTTAATCTTAATATGCTAACACCGATTTTTTTTTGTTATTTAATTTTTTCAAGTTTTATCCTAATGAATAGGTTTATAGCGGAATATGACTTGAAGTGAATTGTAAAACTCAACGCAATTATTTCATATTTTGACGCATATCATTTGCTTTTTAAAGGATATATACTGCAAAAAATGTTTTGAAAGGGTCTTAGCAGTTATTTATTTGATAGGACTACAGATGGCATAATCTTAAAAAATACGACGTCATTAGCTTAGTCTTCTGTCAGTAACAACGGAGTTACTTCCCTTCTTACTCATCAGGAGGAAAATGAACATAGAGAAAATAGAGTAACTTCTCTTGACACATGAACCGAATCAAAATGAAAAGAGATTTTTTCATTCTGTCAAAATAAATTGTTTTGATGATTTGTTTTAAAATATATCTTTTAACAGTTAAAACATAACATTTCCCAACACAACATGAAGAAGTGTCAGGGTTTAGGTTCCAGTCGACTCCCCTTAACAAAATATACACCACTAAAAGTATCAAAGTCAAAATTTGAGATGAATTTAAATAAGCCTTTTTATTTATTATATAAGTCCGGTTCCAAATACCTGTTATCACCGATAAAAGGTTAAACTCTTCGAGTCTGTATATGTCAGATTAGGTAAGGGTTTCCTCTGTAAATAGGGTCGCTTAATCACTTGTATAAAATGTTTACTAAATAATTGTGATAGGTACCGCCTTTCTGACAGAGTTCCAAAGTGAGCAAACAAATAGAATATGCCATAAATCGTTTTTTTCTTTTTGCATGGCCACAGGTTTGATAAATCTTTCTGAAAAGAAAACCATACCTTGTAAGAAATTTATTGTAAAATTATTAAGATGAAATATACAGATTATAATCAACAACAATAGTCTTAGCGACCAAATTAATTGGGCTAGAATGTTACCCCATTAGGCCTCAAATTGTTATAATGTCCCCCTAATCAAATGAGTGTCCTAGTCAGCGGCAGTGCTTTGACCCAATAGCGATACAGCCATATACGAAAAATGTAAGTTGAGTCTCTAGCCCTAAGTCAGTAAAGTAACCAAGAATGATTATATTGATAATGATCAGGTCAATATATACTTTAAGCAGAAATACAACTCCTATTAAAATCATAACCAAATAAAGATAATATTTCGCAAAAATATCAATTGCTTAAAAATGTTCAAAGTATTAATGACAAAGGCTAACTTTGTTTTAAACACGAACAGGAATTGAACACTTATTTTCGAGCTGTTTCCTTTGCAAAAGCAAAAAGTGCAAATGACCGGTGTCTCGACTCTAAACCGCTGAAAACTCACTATGACATAGAAGCGAATGGTTTAAAATATATAGATTTAATTTTTTTCAGTAAACACCATTACTTTTGCATTATTTAATCTGCAAAGAAAATACAAAATGTAATCATATTTATGCTATAACTAACAATCAATTAAAACAAAACAATCAGCATTACTTCAGGTTAAGAAAAGTTGTTTAGGTGACCTTAGGATAGTTTTTGTTGTGTTTGTAAAATACTTCCTTCATAGTGAT
Organism: Mizuhopecten yessoensis; assembly: GCF_002113885.1. Taxonomy (NCBI): domain Eukaryota; kingdom Metazoa; phylum Mollusca; class Bivalvia; order Pectinida; family Pectinidae; genus Mizuhopecten; species Mizuhopecten yessoensis. Next base: position 125,376 of record NW_018407879.1, on the reverse strand, counting down.
GTTATAGAGGTTTGTGAGATCACGAGTGGTGTCTATGATCAAATCTCGTGTCAGGTTTCTTTAGATTATGGCAGGACTAATCCGAAAAGATGGTACGAGGAGGCATTCCAAACAGCTCAATCCACAACATTCAAACATGAAAGTAGAAAAAAAAACAATGATTTATTCTTCTTCGTTCGATGTTATTCATTATTGTTTCGGTTTTGAGGTGGACCCCACGGGCCCCCTGCTGGCCCTGAAGAAACTGCTACTGGACGGGGAAGTGTTCCAAACCCTGAAATCCTTCCTCACACAACACTGGTATATAGGGATAGCTGCCGGTGTCGTCCTCATCATCATTCTGGTGGGTATAAGCTACAGTAAGAGTCGTACTACATCAGTATTGAGTAGATTACTTTGTCTAACACACGATCTTGTAACCTCTAACAGTAGTCCATATTGTTATATCTACTTGTCATCGTGCATAACTCGTCTTGGAACAGTTCCATTGTCCAGGTATGGTATACCCTGTCTGAAACATAATAAACCGAAACAAATGTACAAGCCAGGACTTTTATCAGGTGCTATTGTTTTATGATATTGAAATTAACTTGTTTACTCCAAAAACAAATATATCTGAACAGAAACGTTGAAAGGATTTTTGTTCTACAGCATGTAATGAGGTATCTTTCAAATACTGATTACTGTTGGCCATTCCATTTATTTACTAATATTTGAAGAAGAAAACGAAATTGAAATATCAATTCATTGTCAAAGTGATTGAACATTACAACAATCGCCTGTATTCTGTTTATAATTTCTAAGCAATGTAGCAGATAAATGAGTATATGCTCTAACGAACAACAATCGCTTTGTTTGCTATACTATTCTGAATTATATCTTTAAACTTTATACCTTAGAAGCTAAACCGTTGAACAGAACATAGTTTTCTGGTTTGTAAGTTAGTCAATATTGTATATAGTCCTTCCAAACAACATTTAGTCAATGTCGTTTGTGGTAATAAGATTGAATATCGGATGAAAGTGTCTTTCAAATGAGGACTTCATGAAAATGTTAAGTATGAACAAACCACCAACCTTGCATGCTTTCTTATCAACACTGTACCATTACATGTATATGCAGAAGATCTAAATATGAAACAACGGATTTTATTTTGTCTTGGTGTTGTTTTACAACCTACGACAATTAAAGTCAATAAAGGCCGAACAACACCGGACAATTAAACTTTAACAATAAGGTTACAAAGTGCTAAAGTCATAAGAATCAATATGTTAAAATACCTTACATCTAACACATGTTGAATAAAGAATATATATAAATCAAAATAATACCATGTCCTCTTTTGCAACAGTGTTAATATATTCATATTGTTTCTGTTTGTATAAACATTGTTTAACTTGTTTTCGTTAGTGATAGACTGTGGACCTTGCATTATCTGAGAAAAGTAGAATTAATGAACTTCCAATGCGTGCAATCCTTGTTAGCTCTATTACACGGGACAAGGTCCCCTTACCTAGATGTATGTCACGTCATGTTATGTTTTTATAAGACGCAGTAGGTCTGTAATGGATACGGTCACTTTTGGTAAGACAAACCACCTTTTTATGAATGTCTTCAGTCTTCATAAGATGCAGTGTGTTTTTATTGGAAGAATTTTATGGGATACATTAGTGATGGATTTTTAATGATTTTTAGCTACATTATCTTTTGTCATAGGTATTTTCACTATTGGATAATTTTTTGTTGCGAGCATTCATATTTGATAAATATTTTTAGATATATTATACTTTGTTTTAACGCATTTTTTTTATTGGATATTTTTTTATTATGAGCATTTCTATGGAAATACATTTGTATTGGGTGCATTTCTATACGATACATATTTTGGATATATTTTATTTCTATAAGACGCATTATGCTTTTATTGGTGGATTGTTTTCTACGGATACTCTTTGTTAATTAGATTTGCTCTGTTATTTGATATAATGTTTTATTGGATAAAATAGGCTTTATTGTATTCACTATATTCTTATTTACTAAAATGTTTTTGACAAAATATATGAATACTATAAGTCTTCATGAAATACATTATGTTTAATCCTATTTATTCTACAATTACAGATCCTGGTCGCAAAGTTTTGCTCTAAAAGTCACGGACCTCCACCGAGTCAACGAAACAACCAAGTGGGTGATAACAGATCCTCGCGGGATAACGGAAGAGAAATCGATATGTACAATTTACGTCGACGATAGGACTGACGTTGATATGTATAATTTACGTCGACGATAGGATAGACATATATATTTACAATTTACGTGAACGAAAGGACAGACATCTATAAAAACAATGTATGACGGCGATAGGACAGACAACCATATGTACAATTTACGACGGTAATAGGACAGACATATATATGTACGATTTACGTCGACGATAGGACAGGCATATGTATAGATACAATTTACGACGGCGATAGGACAGACATATGCATAGAACAATTTAATACGGCGATGGGACATATATCGATATGTGCAATACACCTAGACGGCAGGACAGGTGTCTTTATATACATTATAACACGACGATAGGGCAGACAATATGTACAAAAGATGAAAAAAATAGGACAACAGGCGATATATTTATTTACAGACAAATAGTACGGTGACAGTGATTTGTCCGCTGACCAAATGTGCCTGTGTTAAAACACGGTATGTTGACTAGAAGTTGAAGACAGTGTAAATGGCACATGAATACACAACCATAACGGAATGGTGAAGTATTGCCCGCTTCCCTTTTCAAATGTTCGGACATATATGCTCTCACTGAATTAACCATTCATTACACTGTCTAATTCATGTGTGTTTACCGTTACGCTTCTCATTAATGAATTCAACAAACTCCAAGCACACTATTACTAGCCGGACACTGACGTTCTACGACGTTATTATCTTCTACTTCTAAATGGTACTGACCAACTTCAACAATTTGAAGATAAAATGTCAGAGGGCTGATTTGAATAATTCCATTGTGGGGCTCGAAATAATGTCAGGTGGGAGTTTATTCCACTCGGGTATAGTTCGAGAGAAGAATGATGCCTTTCTGGTCTGGGTTTTTGAGTGGGGAATTTGATACGAAAACTGGTGGTTTGTTCGGGATTTTCTAATTGTAGGGATTGATCTGTCTGATTTTACGATAGCGACTTTCTGGTTTACAATGTTATGAAGCATGGTCAGACGAGCATCTCTACGTCTATCTGCTAGAGGGCGCTGGATCATTTCCAACTTGTCAATATGTGTTTGGGTGTGAGGGTCCCATACTGTACAGGCATACTCAAGTGATGGTCGAACTAATGATTTGCATGCCTGTACTTTGGCTGATGTTGAGCCAATTTTAAGATTTCGTCTTAAAAAGCCTAGCGTAGAATTTGCTTTTGGGAAGATAGTATTTATATGTGAATCCCATTTAAGGTCAGATGATAGTGTTACGCCCAGATACTTGGCCTGACTAAGATGTTCCAGTATGTGTCCATGTAAAGTATAATTATGGACTATTGGAGTTTTGTTTTTAGTCACCGACAACTCATTGCATTTGTTTGGGTGGAAAATCATTTTCCATGTATTTTCCCACAGCGCCAGTTTGTCAAGATCTTTTTGAAGTGTTTCAGCATCACTGTTTGACTTGATAACTAGATATGCACTAGTGTCGTCTGCAAATAAACGGATTGTAGCATTTAGACCCACAGGGATATCGTTTATAAAGAAAAGAAATAAACTGGGTCCCAAAACTGAGCCCTGGGGTACCCCGGAATGGACATCGACAAAATCAGACTTCTCCCCTTCAACTACTACTGTCCGAGTTCTACCGGTCAGGAAACTCTCGATCCAGTTTGCGACATTTTTCACGTATACCATAATGTTGTAGTTTATTGTTTAGGAGAGAATGACTGACCTTGTCGAAAGCCTTAGCAAAGTCCATTATGAGGATATCTGTTTGGCGTCCCTCATCAAGATTCTTTGAGATGTCATCCACAAATTCAAGAAGTTGGGTTTCGCATGATCGCGATTTGCGAAAACCATGTTGGAACGGATACAATATGTTATGGGTATCGGCATGGGTCATGATAGGTGAGACCACAATGTGTTCCATAATTTTGCTACAGATACAAGTCAGAGATATGGGCCTGTAGTTTTCTGGGTGAAACTTTGGACCCTTTTTATAAGCAGGTGATGCATTTGCAGATTTCCAGTCTGAAGGCACTATGCCTGTTTCCAGAGACTGATTAAATATTAGGGTTAAAATCGGGGCTATTTATGTTGCAAGCTCTTTTAGTACTCTGGGTTTGATGTCGTCAGGGCCCGAGGCCTTGTATGGATTTAGGACTTGGAGCAGTTTTAAAACGCCCTTTTCATGTATAGAAATTTCAGGCATGGCAGGGTATTTGCTATAATGTCAGACCAGGAAAAGCTTTTTGGCCAGGTGGACACCATGCAATGTCATTGTAGAATCGTTGTTGCGATTAAATCAAACTCAAGAGAAAGTATTGACGTAAAATGACCATTACTGTTACTATTACATCAAACCAAAAACTGATACTTGCCACTTTGACAACAACATCATATAAGCTACGCTGTTGTGATTACGTCAGACGCAAAGGAAAATGTGTCCAGTTGGACACCAACGTAACATAGACGGATCTGTTAACATAAAACCCTGACAGACCATTATTAGCTGGTCATAGACATCCTATAAATTCCACTGTTGAGAGGTCGTCAAACCCAACACACTTGACAAGGAATTAAGCAAAGTGTACATTTGTTTTCTTTAATGTAGCATTTTAACCAACAATTGATAATTAGTACAACATAGTATAAATATATTTTAGTAGCATTTTAACCAACAATTGATAATTAGTACAACATAGTATAAATATATTTTATTAGCAAGTAATTATTTAGTTACACCTGAATCATAATGTAAGATGAAAAGCAATCAAACGTCCTGTGCTGGTCTAATTCGTGATCAGAATTTGTAATTACATATCCCACTATGCATTTAACATTTATCTAAGCAACATAAAGTGTGAGAGCTTATGACGTTGGTGGCACTTTTGTTACATGAACTCTCATGAGTTATCAATCTTAATCGTTCAAAGTGTGATTAGCTTAACAGAAACTCAACGTAGACGTTATTAAGTATATTTCAAAATTATTAAATTCAAAAATCAAAATTGTGTGTTTCGATATTTTTAATATTAAAATGGTTTTCAAAAATCGCATTTTCTAAATAAGTTGTACGATTCGTTAAGCTTACCATGCTTTGAACAATGTCATCCTGGTATTCTCTCTTACAACTGCTAGACAATATCATCCTGGTTTTCTCTCTTACAACTGGGAGACAATATCAGAGCTGTTTTCCATATACCATATTGCATGCAATTTATGTTATAATCTGTGATATTGTTTCTCTATTTATGTGACCTTTATGATTCTTATGTTACATTTATCTATTGCCGTCCTTTCATTATTGTATATTTACCATTGTATGGCATTACCACTATATAATCCTACCAAATTCATTATGAAATGTTCTTTTTACACAACCAATTAAACTTTCTATGTGACGTTTCGATGACTAGTATCTTACTAGTCATCGAAACGTCACATAGAAAATGTTATTGGTTGTGTAAAAATAACTTTTCATAATTTATACTTACCAATCTGAAGAAAATGTTTAGAAATATCCTACCAAATTCAAATTTATAAAGACTATGAATGTCTTGGACCGATTGTTGAGGTCATCATTAGTATGACGTCATAATTGTTACGTTGGATACCACTGACCCCCCCCCNAACTGTTCTATTCATTGAGCACACATACACGATACATACATTATAAGAACGAAATGCTGAATGAAAATAAGTGTAATTTGATTGTCTATGAGATGAACAGATTCCAGAAATGGTATTTACAAGTATTGAACTGCTTTCAGTGGGCATACATAGGTATAATAACAACTGGACAAAGGCAAAGCCAACATAGCGCGCTGCATGTTGAGTTGGAATTCATATTGCTTATGAATGCCAACTGAAAGCAGTTAACTGCTTAAATGGTTATTTTTACTTTCATTTTTTTTTTAGATACCTAATAACTTGTTGATAATCCTTGCATTACGAGTTCACCTACTTTAAGAGACGACAGAATGGACAACAAACGATAATCTCTAAATTAGGATTTACTGTATATATATTTTTATATATTTTATAAAATCCGTCCATGAAAGTCCCTGAAAGCCAGCACGGTTGTGTTGCCCATTTGCATCGTACAATTCGATTTTTTCTTGCATTTAATATTGTACTTGTATAATATTTACCATTCAGACAGTCCCAGATATTGTACTTGTATAATATTTACCATTCAGACAGTCCCAGATATTGTACTTGTATAATATTTACCATTCAGACAGTCCCAGATATTGTATTTTGCGTATAACATGGCAAGGATCAAGAGCCAATGATTATATATCAAGTCTACTACGACACACCTGTTATATATATTATATGTTTTTATTATTTCTCATGTTTTGTACAATAAGTATATTTTTATTATTAAACACATTGCTATATGTTGAAAATAGACATGAGGGAAGTCACCACGGAATCTACTTAACGATAAGAAAGTCGGAGCTGGAAGCTAAACAAAGTATAACAAAATAGTGTACCATAGTTATTGTCATTTCGTGCATACGCTTTTATCAGTGACAGTTAGGTCAAACGAATTGGAAAATAAATGTTAAGTATTGCAAAGCGTGTTGAAATACAGTCACAAGGGAAAGGAGTCTATACAGTTTTTGTAAACGGCACAAATATATAATATTTCGCTTCTTGTTTTTTTTAACTATTATATCTTGAAGACAGTTCCAGAAAAAAATCAAACTGTAAGATTTGATATACATAAAAGACATGTCTGCACTGAAACGGAAAAAAAACATTTTAAGTCTATGTTAGAGGTTCTGTTGAAACCATATCAGTTAGGTAATTATATAAGTGACACTCAGAGATAAGTTTTGAATAGCTTATCTCTTCTTTAAATCAAATAAATAAATATGGGCATTTGCCCTTTAATGTACACACACACAAAAATGTATATCAAAAACAAATTATCAGTCAGTCGAATTCAAAACTTACGAATTGGTATATTTTTACCCGAATGAAGACATCCGGATTGTTTTTCTAAAACTGACAAATACAGTTCAGTTTTCCGCAAAACTAGCATGAAATATAAATATAGCACCAATAGAAGTGCGATGTCTCCAAGGTATTTCCTAAATGTTAATATATATCGGAAACCTGCCTGGCTGCTGACGCCGGTGTGTAAAGCGTACACGACGAAGTCATAGATAGGGCTGTTGAAATTTGGAAAAGTAAACTGTACATTATGAACAATCTAATCCTTTGCTTTAAATGTATGGCTACTAGTTCCTATCTCCAAAGCTGAAGATTTCTCAAGGAGCAAAGTAGACGAAAAGGTCCAAGGGAGGTAACTCCTATACACATTCTGAGACTTTCGACTAGAAGAACGGTCCTCATAAGATAACCGGAATTAATTTGATATGATTAATTCCCAATATCTATAACACCACAAAATTTGGTTTAATTTTTCAAACAGTAAAAGCACCGCATTTTTCACAATATGCTGAAATCGGAAATGGTATGTTTTGATTCAACGTGATAATATTTGAGAACGAATGTCGTCGTAAAATGAAAAGAATGTCCTCACGTGTTCTGTGAATATGTTTATTTTCGTTGACGGCATTTTGTCGTTCGTAGATCATCCTTATCCACGAGTTTATATGTTAAACGAAAATTGGTGACTAGTGCAACGCATAAACTACATACATGTTAATGCTAAAATCAGTTTTCGAAACAAATTTACTACAAGTGTCTGCTTAAAAGATAGGCGATATTTTGAAGAAAAAACACACGTTTCTAGCACAAAGGAAATGAATTATTTCACATTTTACCTAAACCAATAATGTCGTGCCTTGAGTCCTGCTATCCTCTCCATGTGTTGCTTTGTTATCATGCCTGGTATCTGTGTTACTTAATAAAGGTATTTTTCTACGTGTTTTTTTTTCTTTTTGTTTTTTTACATAAACATAAACTGAATTATTAGTTCTGTTTCTAAGATATATATTGAAACGTATGGTTTGAATTAACACTTCAAGTAAGTACACGCAATTTTTTTTGATGAAACGACTATATATGTGTTGGCATTTGTGGTAAAATATTTCAAAAGACCAATATCTATCAGTATTCTAATAGAGACTTAGTCGGCCATTGCCATGTATGTGTTTGATATGTCAGATTGACCACGCGATGGCGTTGCCACTTCGTACCATATTGAGCCTTGGCGAGCAAAACTTAAAACTTCGAGAGGAGTTTCATAAAAAACTCATATGAAATGAAAACAAATTTAAGATACGTTTTATCACATAACTCAGAAAACTTACATTTTGACAGGTTTTAAAGCCAAAATGTAAAGGGCTTAATCAAACGGAGACAAACATTTTGTTGAGCCATTCACAATTCATGACGTCACGTCATGGCACAGCCGATGCACACGCTCCAGGGTATATTACACTCGTGACATATGTAAAAATATTACATGGGCGAATTCACTGGATAACAGGCCGATTTTGTGATGAAAATATTTACCTCCCTATGGCACTACGACTATATAACTACCACATTCAAATGGTATTCATATAGGCTATGAATGTCATGGGCCCATTTATGCCGTCATCATTATAGTGTGTCTCACTGGACAGACGGATGTTCTTATCATTGAACAAGCATATACGATAATTTCGTTATATGAACTAAACGCTGAATAATAATACGTGTAATATAGCTTTTATAAAATAAATAAAATCAGAAAATAGTAAACAAAAGTTTTAACCTGCTTTCAATTGGCATTCATAGACAGTATATGCCCGTGTGAGCATGAATGTTAAACTGAATGTCATGCACATTTTGTTGTCATCGTTACCATGACGTCATGCCTACGTTAGATACCACTTACCCTCCTTTGAAGACAGCTGTTTTGTTTAAATACTAAATATGAATCATGGACTTAAATAATCAAAATTCATAATTTACACAGATAAGTTTATTTTTTATGAGGTTAACTTTTTTAAGATGGTTAACAGAACTCTTTAACAGTTTTCCGTCGGCGCTCATAGTCGATACAAATTAATAATCAGGAACGTAGATTTGACGCAAGATAACACGGTGTGAGCGTCATATGGTATAAAAAAAAAAACGCGGTAAGTACGCAGCAAATGTCAGTAGTGTGAGGAGCTATAGTTCATACGCATTTTGAAAAAGGCGTAGAATAAATGACAACGTGCACGTGACTGTCATACGGATGACATTATAATCACATTATAACCGGGAGTAATTTTGACAGTGGTTTCACCTTCAATATGGTGTTCATGCTTGCCTTTTAGGGGTTTCTTAATTCTCGTATTTTCTAATTGCATTTAAATGCCCATATGTGTTAAGTTTCCTGGTTATCGTATTTCTATTCAATTCTTACCCCGGATGTTTTTTTGTTGGCTTATATCTGCTAACAACAAGTGTTGAGGAAGTGCAAAAATGAGAACGATTTATACATGTAATAACGCACGTAGTTACTGTTTGATAGGTGATGTTCCGCTCTAATAATTTATAACTGTAAATTTGAACAAGAAACTTTACTGCGCTTGTTCCGGCCAACTCAGATGTAAATGAGTACGTGGTTTAGCAGTGCTAGAATTGTTGAATACTAGGTGTGAGGCAGTTTGCTCCCCAGGGAGTTGAGAAAGATATTGGCTGGTTGCAAAAGCCCTATAGCCAAGATTAATGTGTGAACCGCTTCGAGACGACCTACAAACTAGGTTGAAATAAAGCGGTTTAGAAGAACCTCGAGAGAGAGAGAGATATCCTATTAGCTTATTTTACCTTCACTTACGTTGTCCTTGATTAGACGGCAAAGGTGTAGATAGGACTTTAATTTTAGGTGACTTGGTAAAGACTTTGGGTCAGAACCGAAGTTTTGCCGAGGTTCTGACTCTGCATCCGAGGGTTGGAATATCCATATCCCTAATACTAACGTAATCTCCTACCTTATAACCGAACTATTGCAATTCCAATAAAACATAATTTCTAGTAACGTCTTCACAAAATAAGGCCACGAATGGCATTAGCAGAAAAAGGTCCGGAATACCGGTGTTACATGTATATCTCACACACAAAGACCCATTTACGACTTTTAGGGTAAGCTTGTACAATATCTCCGATTCCAACGACGTTTTGACGATCATGTTTCATTGATACAATGCAGTTTTGAATTGTGACATGGAAAATATCCAGCGTATCAATCCGTTGCCATTCTTAAAGATATTGGAAACCACTTACTGGTATCAATCTGTTCTTCCGAACATTAACCTGCCAGGATGATCTAGTTATTTATATGATATTTAGTCCTTTTGCTGGTGGACTATCCGTTTACTGGTGGACTATCCGTTTATTGGTGGACTGTCCGTTTACTGGTGGACTATCCGTTTACTGGTGGACTATCAGTTCGCTGGTGGACGGTCCGTTTGCTGGTGGACTATACGTTTACTGGTGGACTATCAGTTCGCTGGTGGACGGTCCGTCTACTGGTGGACTATCCGTCTACTGGTGGACTGTCCGTTTACTGGTGGACTGTCCGTTTACTGGTGGACTGTCCGTTTATTGGTGGACTCTCCGTTTACTGGTGGACTATCAGTTCGCTGGTGGACTGTCCGTTTACTGGTGGACTATCCGTTTACTGGTGGACTGTCCGTTTACTGGTGGACTGTCCGTTTACTGGTGGACGGTCCGTTTACTGGTGGACTATCCGTTTGTTGGTGGACTGTCCGTTTACTGGTGGACTATCCGTTTACTGGTGGACTATCAGTTCGCTGGTGGACTGTCCGTTTATTGGTGGACTGTCCGTTTACTGGTGGACTATCCGTTTACTGGTGGACTATCAGTTTGCTGGTGGACTATCCGTTTGCTGGAAAATAAGGTCTTTGTTTGGTTTGCTGGTCGACACACCAACTCCTTGATAGGTGCTGCCTTAATTTGCATTTCTAGCAATTATCTAGGTGCTTCCTAAATTTGCATTTCTAGTAAGTATTTTAAGAAATAACAAGAACAATATTCTTTAACACATAGATAAAAACTTTAATATTCAAACATGTATAACAATTTCCAAGATTAGAAAAACAAAAGATAATTCCTTACATCTATATATATATTCTACCTATGAGTATCTCGATTTGTTAACATTATACATCCACTTCTCCCAATCACAAACTTCTCTATCCCTAGAACTTAAAAACATGAGTAATTTGATTGTTTTAATGTACAAAATTGTAGAAATTTAAGCAGATATCTTTTATCAATATTCTATTACAATGTATAGTGAAAAGAGACTCTGATAAAGTTAAGATCTTTTTCCTACTGCCATAAAGCCTTTTCTTAATTCTTCTAGGAGAAAAAAGATTATCCCTTGTAAGAATTCGGGATGAATAAAGGATATCATACAGTAAGCGGGTCTTATCATAAGAAACTAAAGATGAAATTTCAAAAAAGAAATGTCATTTAACCTCTCTAGGTAAGTATTCATAAAACTTACATCCCGGTTCTTACAAGGGATAATCCATGTTCATGAACATTAGTGGAGTGTATAGCTTATGTTTGAGTAGGAGAATGGTTTAATGAATACCGGATTAGGTTTTAATGATTAATGGAGTAAAAAACATATAAAAATTAGTACGGGTATGTGTGCTCATATATGTAACAACAGCATATCACTTACTTCTGTATTCTATGTAAGATACGTAACAAGTGGAAATGTTGGCCAAATCAGTGCTAATTTGTTTACAATGCTTACTGTTTCAAGACTAAAAATGTGAAATTTAACATGCAAACGTTTTTTCACTTTAATAACATTTTTCTATTCTATAACATTTTCAAATGTGACCTAGGAGGAAACATGGTAAATAGACCATTACAACTACATGGCTTGATGGACAAGTCACTTTGAATTATGGTTAATCTATGGACTACAAATACTAGTACCAGGGCCAATTTTTTCCAAATTGTTCTATATTTTATAAGATTTACGACAGTTGAACATGTTAACATTTCTGGATATCCAAACTAGAATCACAGAAATGTTTAAATTAACATTAAGATAGGAAAAACAAAATAGATTTCTCTGAATTTTCTAATGTTTCACAAAACAGAAAATTTACTTAAACAGGTCTTTACACTATTCATGTACTGAACAATAGGGCCCACTGTAGCACAATAGCACAAAACAGTGTTTTTTTTTTAATACACACTTTTTTTGAAGAGATATTGTCTAAATATGAAACTGTAAATCAAATAAAATCTGAAAGACCAGATATACAATCAAACATCAATCTGTTACCCTTACATATGTCCATTTGTGTGAATGATGAACCAATAACAACTGGTTCTAGTTTGAACATGCTGCCTGCATGATCATATTTTATAACAATTTCGGATGCTACCTATATGTAGACTTACAATGCAGTGAACATAGGAACCCCTATATTATAGTATAAATTCAAATCATTCAACGACATTTTAATATTAACTTCAAACACAGTATTTAACGTAATGTATTATCTATATCATTGAAGTTCTAGCTCTCCCACTGGCTGGAATCAATTCCTCAGTGGTAAACTGCAAAACAAATCAAAGTTTGAAACAAAATATCAGCTATATCATATAACGAAGGGGAGAAACAAAGTTTACATTCAATGTTTGATCTCATATAAACAATAGTACAGTCAAGTGTTTTAATGAAACTCTTTGAAACATGGACAAAGCACTGTTTTAAGAATCTTTAGTAATCAATAAACTCAACTGTACAGTACAAACAAGTTCCTTTACCTGATTCACTCCTTCAATTATACAACGTTATGTAAAACTTGTGGCAAATAAACTGTATCTTCCAAAAGCTCCCTTTCTGCTACAGAAGCATTAATACATCCTAAATCATCTACGATTTTAAGTACAATGTAATGATCAATTAAAAACAAATTGTGAAGAGAAAATTATCAATCAGAATATGAAGTCTTATTAATTTCCACTAAATCCTTAATTAAGTCAGCAATAATGGCAAAGTCATGCAGAGTGTTTATATAAAGCCAAAGCAAGGTGAAACTGCTTGATCTGTTTAAAGGGAGATAATTTTGAAAAACAATAGTTATTTCACAAATGATATACTCATAAGCACTTCATTCCATGGATGAGAAGAGGCTATTTTCATACTGATAGTATATATATATATATATTGTAAAAAATTCTGAATGAGTTACCTCATCATGAAACATTAATTTCCATGAAATTAAGAGATTTAAGTACAACAGTTAATTCTCCACAACATAGCAGACAACAAAAACTCCACCATAGTATAAACAGAGCATGCCTTATACACCTGGCACAGGTATAACAAGCTGTAAACAATTTACACTTATAGCTATAAAATAATTTCTTTGGTGAAAAATTCAACATTATAAGTCCAAGAAAAAGTTAAAATATAACTAGGGTTCATCTTTCAAGGTTCTGAATTAATGAAAAAATATATTCTAACACTTAATTTTATAATATATGTACATATGATTTTCATTAAGAAATTACAAAATTGATACATTTTGGAGGCCACGTAAAGCCTTAAATATAACCAGATTCAGATTTTTTCAGAAGTTATGATGTCTTCAAAGAAAACTTTCACTGATTTTACAGTAAAGAAAGAATGTCATTCACAAATAAAGGTACACTGTTACTGTTTATTATACAGTATTGTCTAAGAGGTCATTTGAAATTCATGCATTATTTCCACTTCTGAAAATTCAGTTTAGATTACTGACTATCCCTTGTGTTCAGTAAAAGTTAAACACACTAACACGACCTTGTTCCAAGAACTTTCAGTACTACACAGATGGCCATGCCTAAATGTCTATTCCCTTTAGCATTCTAAGAGAAAATAAGGGATAATCAAAATTACAGCATGGTGACATCCTCCTCTATGTCACACATTTATGTACCTTCAATCATTTTTAATACATAAATGTTACCAACAGAATGTACTTTCTAAATCTCCAAAACTATATTTACATTGAACACAATGCCTGTGTAGGCCATCAAAAATGTCTATTTCGACCTTTTACTTGTAAAGGCGAGACATTCTTAGCACTCAACTTTTGAAACTGATACGTATACACTACATACCAAGGTAATAGTCAGACCACAATTACCTGTCACAATCACCTCCCATACACATTACCATATGAGTTACTGAGGAATCAATATTCTAGAGGGAGTCGGATAGATCTGCTGTCTCCTATTGTATACTGTATATGTACTCAACACCTCAACGAATGAAAAGGTGAAATACCAGGAAACAAGGACCCATGGGCCTTAACAGCCACAGAAGTTATAATAAAATTGTTACTGTCAGCTTTCAGGCCCCTTGGGGGCTAGATCTATATCTTTCACAATTTTATTTTGCCTTTCAATATGGAACCTTCCTGCAAAATTTTACTGAAATTAGTTTGGTGGTTTTGGAGAAAAATTCAAAATTTTGAATTGGTTCAGGATAGACGAAGCACAACAACAAAAGGCAGTCGTATTCCGTCAACAGAGGCTCTGTCCCTGGTGACTCAAAAATCCCATCAGCCAATACGAATATTACATGTTAAGCATGAAGGTCATAATGAAGGTAGTTCTGGTCTGACTATACACAAGTATAAGACATAACAATATATAAAAAAGCACTAATAAAAAACACAAAACAGCAACATAATTTGAATCCAATCACACATGAACACTGTGTGACAATATTAGAAGTAATCAGGTACAAAACTTCCTTTTCCTATCCCGTACCCCTCGGAACAGGTGATTAACAGCTGCTGGGTACAGGACTTGATTGTAAATAGCTTATAAGGAACATATGAGCTTAGTATGGGGAACTCCAGCACTTCTGGAGTGTTTGGAGTAGTCTTGTGGTAGGACGCCGGGTTTGTGACCGAAGGGTTGCAGGTTGTTGTATCTTTGAGCAAGATGCTTTACTCCGCTTGCTCCAGTCTACTCAGCTGTAAATAAGTACGTGGTTGAGCAGTGCTAGAATTGCAGAATGCTAGCTGTTAGCGCCGAAATGGCAGGTCCGACGGTATGCTCCAAAGGGAGTTGAGAAAGATATTGGCTGGTTGCAAAGGCCCTATAACCATGGATAATAATTTGTGAACCGCTTTGAGACGACCTGCTAACTAGGTTGTGATAAAGCGGTATATAAGAACCTCAAATTATTCTGTTATGAAATTTTATATTTATCCCCTCCCCGAACCCCCATTGTTAAAACCTTGTTAGTCCAACATGATGTATACAATAGTTGTGAATGTAAAGGGTAAAAACAGGTAAATAGAAAACCTGCAATGTGGGACTAATGTTATGTGACCTGCAGGGTAATGTCACAGCTAACAGGGTTAGGTAATGATTTTACAATAAGTGACTATACCAGTGTACACCACACAACGTGGGACTAATGTTATGTGACCTGCAGGGTAAAGTCACAGCTATCAGGGTTAGTTAATGATTGTACAATGTGTGACTATACAAGTGTACACCACACAACGTGGGACTAATGTTATGTGACCTGCAGGGTAATGTCACAGCTAACAGGGTTAGGTAATGATTTTACAATAAGTGACTATACCAGTGTACACCACACAACGTGGGACTAATGTTATGTGACCTGCAGGGTAAAATCACAGCTAACAGGGTTAGGTAATGATTGTACAATGTGTGACTATACCAGTGTACACCACACAACACCTGACTGTGTTTGTGATGAGGATTTCAATTGTTAGAAGTGGTAAGATGTCTTTATATACAATGTTCAATGTAATGAATTAAACAAGATGATAAATTTATCAGAAAATATATCTACTAATGTATTAAAATGTTAAAAACACTACTGTACATTTGACTTCACAAAATTTCAAGATGGAATGGGATTATGGCGACTGCCCTTTGATTCAAAAGTAGGATAAAGATGTGTGTAAGGATCTCTGTAACAACTGTCCTGGTGAGATTGTGTAAGGATCTCTGTAAAAACCTTCCTGGTGAGATGCTAAACCTTTACACGGTACAGACTAATAGAATCTCTCACTACCTTGAGGGTGAGATAGGGGAATCTCAACCCCCGGGGGGGGGGAGGTTTCTTAAGTTACCAAACAAGAGGCTTTGCCCAGTGTTTGGCAACTCAAGAATCTTCCCCCGAGGATTGAGATTCCCCCATCTCACCGTCAAGGGGGTGAATGATTCTTTTTCTCTTACCCTTTTCACCAATATGTATCATAGACACAATGTAATGATAACGTTACAGGCTTAGTTCAGGGTTGACGTGACGTTGATGGATTGTTGATGTGACATCATCGTATTGTTGAAGTGACGTCATACCATTGTTATGAATAGGGGAATCCCCCCGTCTCAACCCGAGGGTGAGACAAGGATATATATCTCACACCAGTTAAAGTGTGGATACACCTGTCCAGGGAAAGAGAATGTGTAATCACAATCTACATTGTACGTCTACCTCAGTAATCCCTACCATGGCAACACCAGTATGCCACAAATTAGTCTCGTTACCATGACAACAATAGTACATTACAACCTCACCAACCCACACATTACAAAGTCAACACTGGCACACCGGCACACTGGCACACCACACATCACTGTCTTCAATATGACAACAACACTATACATTTATCATTGAAGCAGTAGGCTTCACACTGTAGATATTAATACTGATTTCAGGTTTGATAAATCAACACAACTATTTAGCCAGTGTGAACACACTGACACACTTTGAAATGTACACTGCACTAACACTGCTAAAATGACATTTCCACACTGTGAAAGGTTTGAAGAGTGAAATGTGATTTTTTTCACTTTTACACACAAAAAAACCCTGAATTAATAAAAACCATAACTTATATTACAGGAAATTATGTAAGTTTGTGTAAAATTTAGTGACTGTAGTTAACACTGCAGCATCATCTAGTGTCAACATGGTTTCTCATCATTCTATAAAAATAAATGAGACAGAGTGTCAGAGAATTTCTGCCTCATGGAATGGAGAACCATACAGTGATAAATCTACATACGAGTCCCGAGTACTATACTCATAGAACTTTTATTGGAATCCTAGAATTTCTGGAAATACTGAAATTGAACATTGTGGGACCCATTGTTTTAGCAATACAGTTGAAAAGGACCCATGGAAATAAATTGTAGATAGATCACTGCATACATAAACCCTGCGGGCCTCCCCTGATCAGCTTTACCCACAGAACTCCACTATGTACAGGTACATGTCAATCTGTCAGTGTAGCTGTAGCTGTACATTAGCTGTACTAGTATACATAATTAATATAGTTAATTAAATCCATATATTGATCAGTATGTGACCCAAAGTCCACAGTCACAGTTAATATGTGTACATACCTATATTACATCTAAACCAGTAATTATCAAACTGTATTACATCTAAACCAGTAATTATCAACCTGTATTACATCGAAACCTGTAATTATCAACCTGTATTACATCTAAACCAGTAATTACCAACCTGTATTACATCTAAACCAGTAATTATCTACCTGTATTACATCTAAACCAGTAATTATCAACCTGTATTACATCTAAACCTGTAATTATCTACCTGTATTACATCTTAACCAGTAATTATCAACCTGTATTGGTGGTATACATGTACCAGTACTAGTGGTAGTGGTGGTATACATGTACCAGTACTAGTGGTAGTGTAGTATACATGTACCAGTACTAGTGGTAGTGATGGTATACATGTACCAGTACTAGTGGTAGAGGTGGTATACATGTACCAGTACTAGTGGTAGTGGTGTTATACATGTACCAGTAATAGTGGTAGTGTAGTATACATGTACCAGTACTAGTGGTAGTGTAGTATACATGTACCAGTACTAGTGTTAGTGATGGTATACATGTACCAGTACTAGTGGTAGAGGTGGTATACATGTACCAGTACTAGTGGTAGTGGTGTTATACATGTACCAGTAATAGTGGTAGTGTAGTATACATGTACCAGTACTAGTGGTAGTGTAGTATACATGTACCAGTACTAGTGTTAGTGGTGGTATACATGTACCAGTACTAGTGGTAGTGGTGTTATACATGTACCAGTACTAGTGGTAGTGGTGTTATACATGTACCAGTACTAGTGTTAGTGGTGGTATACATGTACCAGTACTAGTGGTAGTGGTGGTATACATGTACCAGTACTAGTGGTAGTGGTGGTATACATGTACCAGTACTAGTGGTAGTGGTGGTATACATGTACCAGTACTAGTGGTAGTGGTGGTATACATGTACCAGTACTAGTGGTAGTGGTGGTATACATGTACCAGTACTAGTGGTAGTGGTGGTATACATGTACCAGTACTAGTGGTAGTGGTGGTATACATGTACCAGTACTAGTGGTAGTGGTGGTATACATGTACCAGTACTAGTGGTAGTGGTGGTATACATGTACCAGTACTAGTGGTAGTGGTGGTATACATGTACCAGTACTAGTGGTAGTGGTGGTATACATGTACCAGTACTAGTGGTAGTGGTGGTATACATGTACCAGTACTAGTGGTAGTGGTGGTATACATGTACCAGTACTAGTGGTAGTGGTGGTATACATGTACCAGTACTAGTGGTAGTGGTGGTATACATGTACCAGTACTAGTGGTAGTGGTGGTATACATGTACCAGTACTAGTGGTAGTGGTGGTATACATGTACCAGTACTAGTGGTAGTGGTGGTATACATGTACCAGTACTAGTGGTAGTGGTGGTATACATGTACCAGTACTAGTGGTAGTGTTGGTATACATGTACCAGTACTAGTGGTAGTGGTGGTATACATGTACCAGTACTAGTGGTAGTGGTGGTATACATGTACCAGTACTAGTGGTAGTGGTGGTATACATGTACCAGTACTAGTGGTAGTGGTGGTATACATGTACCAGTACTAGTGGTAGTGGTGGTATACATGTACCAGTACTAGTGGTAGTGGTGGTATACATGTACCAGTACTAGTGGTAGTGGTGGTATACATGTACCAGTACTAGTGGTAGTGGTGGTATACATGTACCAGTACTAGTGGTAGTGGTGGTATACATGTACCAGTACTAGTGGTAGTGGTGGTATACATGTACCAGTACTAGTGGTAGTGGTGGTATACATGTACCAGTACTAGTGGTAGTGGTGGTATACATGTACCAGTACTAGTGGTAGTGGTGGTATACATGTACCAGTACTAGTGGTAGTGGTGGTATACATGTACCAGTACTAGTGGTAGTGGTGGTATACATGTACCAGTACTAGTGGTAGTGGTGGTATACATGTACCAGTACTAGTGGTAGTGGTGGTATACATGTACCAGTACTAGTGGTAGTGGTGGTATACATGTACCAGTACTAGTGGTAGTGGTGGTATACATGTACCAGTACTAGTGGTAGTGGTGGTATACATGTACCAGTACTAGTGGTAGTGGTGGTATACATGTACCAGTACTAGTGGTAGTGGTGGTATACATGTACCAGTACTAGTGGTAGTGGTGGTATACATGTACCAGTACTAGTGGTAGTGGTGGTATACATGTACCAGTACTAGTGGTAGTGGTGGTATACATGTACCAGTACTAGTGGTAGTGGTGGTATACATGTACCAGTACTAGTGGTAGTGGTGGTATACATGTACCAGTACTAGTGGTAGTGGTGGTATACATGTACCAGTACTAGTGGTAGTGGTGGTATACATGTACCGGTACTAGTGGTAGTGGTGGTATACATGTACCAGTACTAGTGGTAGTGTAGTATCCATGTACCAGTACTTGTGGTAGTGGTGGTATACATGTACCAGTACTAGTGGTAGTGTAGTATACATTTACCAGTACTAGTGGTAGTGGTGGTATATACTCTATACTCACTATACTGGGAAACTTTTGCCCAGTCAATATTCACACAGTGTTAATCTTGCCCTTCATATATATATGTAATTACTATATTTTGCATGTTGTGTACTTAAATTCGCTGTCATGATATTTGCTCTCATTGGGGAGAGCGAAAAAGACGAATGTTAAGCTGTAGTGAAAATGTCTGGGTATTCAGTAAGTTGCTACAGTGGTGTTACATGAAGCTACTTTGACTGTTACGCCAACAACGCTCTAGTGTTTGACTTTCGCATTATTTTGACAAAGAATTGTGTTGTATTTCTCCACAGTGCCCTTGGTAAAGTTAATGACTTACGACACTATTCAACATTTGACTGTCACATCCTTCAAACAGAGCATCATCATCAGATATTTCTCTGTGTCCTGGGTGAGGTCGATGGCAAGCTGTAGGTAGTGACCCCGTAGCTCCTCTACGTGACCAGGCAACTTCTCCAACTCCTTCAGGTTCTCAGCAGACAGACTGCCAAACTCTTTCTCGGCTGACTTCACTCTGACCCTCAGTGGAATGTGGCTCTTAGCTGAATAATGGATAAAATAAAAACATAGCTAAAATCATACAACAGATGATAATTGGATGGAGGTGCTTTGTACAACAGGTGCTTTCATTATACCAAATATGGTATACAAATGTACATGTACATGCATATAATTGCATATAATGCATATCAGATTATGAAACACAGCTGCGCAATTACCTTTAGAACACTGCAAATAACTTTGCAAGGCATAATACTGTAGCATGGCAAGCTCTTCCACTGCTACGGAGGAAACCTTTGGTACATATCTGCCCCCATGCTCCCCGTCTCCATCCCCTGCTTCCTCCTCAGACTGGGGGGTCGTGGGAGGTGTGTTCATCATTCGTGGGGGCTGGGCCTGGAACAAGCTCTCCACCACGTCCCTGACACTGGACGGGAACTCGTAGTAAGAGAAAGCATCACAATCACAGTAATTTTCCAGCATCAGTGACACCAGTTTGAACTGGAGCAGATTCGACTGCATCGTCTGTAGCAGCAACTTCTTGTAACTGAGACTAAGGTAAACAAAGCTCTTCATTAGCTCAGTGGCGCAAGTCCTGGCACAGTCAGAACTACTCAGGTTTATCTCGATGGCGATCTTAAGAAGTCGCTGCAACAGTGGTAGTAACTTACGAAGTTCTTGTCGTAGAATTACGTTTTCTTCAGGATTTGGGTTAGGTTGGTGTTTATCGGGGTTTCTTTCACGAAAAAAGGGTGATGAAATCTCCTGTACTTCTTGAAACTCTCCATAGGTGAGACAACAGACAATCCAGTTGGTGAGTTGTTTGACGCCCCCCGTGTATGACAAACTGTCTGAAGTAAGACTCCTGTACGCCATGGACTGACGCAAACCCTTTGGGTCGACCACATCACGATTATAAAGCTCATCTTCATAGCACGTTACTGTAAGCTGGAGGAACAGACTGGCTCGGAGAAGGACAACTACATCCTGCTGTATGAAACTGAGCCCTAAGTTGACGGTATCCATCACAAGCTTGATTGTATCCCAGTCGATCTGGATTATCCCTGGATATTTTTGCTGAATCAGCTTCAGGGTTCGATATGAACTATATATTAAATCCACCTGATTGTTCTCTATTATCCCCTTGTACAACATTTGTTTTATAATGTCACCCGTTGGGGCATATTTGAGAGAAAAGTCGTGTGTAAATTTTATAGCGTGGCGAAGGCAATATGGTCCCTCTTCCTCAAAGCACACTCCTATAGTATCTATATGCATCTTAGATAATTTCAAAGAGAGAGAATCCTCCAGACCCTCGTTGACTGGGAACTCAACATTGAATGGTTTTAAGTTTTGCCAGTCTTTTAGTGTCCTTGTTGGCATTTCACTTGTAGAAGATGACGATGGGATGGGTTTGAAAAAGTTCCGCACATCTGTACATTTTGAGTTCCAGCCTTCCAACACAACTTCACTTGGTCTTCTTATAACTCGACGTTTAGGAATATTAGCTTCAAAGGATAAAGATTTACCTAACTTCATGTTCACAATTTGGAAATTGTTTTTCGTAATCTTGTCACTGACCCCACCAGTACTACTGTGTCTGCCTAGCTTGAGGCGTTTTGATGGAGTAGGAGAACTTCCTGGTGATTTTGTAGATGTGTAGTTTGCGAATGCACTTGGCTTGGTCACCTGGGGCTGTAACAGTGACAGGTGTTCTTGCCCCAGACTGGGCTTGGTCACCTGGGGCTGTAACAGTGGCGGGTGTTCTTGCCCCGGACTTGAGGTGATGGGTTGGAATGATCCTTTAGGAAGGACGGGAGGACTCAGTGTAGCAGGATTGCTTGATTTCCAATTTGTCTTAATCTTGTCTGGTGAATTCCTCCTCAGGTGCACACCAGTGTCATTCTCCAGGGGTGAACCCCCACTCAAAATGTCTGAAAGACCAAAAACAGGTTTACTAATCATGGGTATATTTGTAAAGTGTGATTTCATATATTGGCATTTGTCTTATATAATTACATGGATGGTACTTATAAAACTATATTGGTTGGTAGGTTAATACCCCCGAGGGGTATACATTTTGAAATCCTCTTCCTGATTTAGGTGACAACCGTTTCTCAGGCTTGGACAAGTTTGTAACCACAAAATTTTGACCTGCGTGCCCTTGAAAATGAAATATTATTTGGGTATTTTTCTGAGACCTAATATTTATTATGGGTTTGCCCTGGCTGAGTGTTTCGAAAATAATCTATACTGGTTTACCCCAATGTTTTGTAATTTTAAAGCAACATTATCATGTTTTTTTTGTTTTTACCCAACTATACTAGTTACTTAATAAATACAAAGATCATCATTTCTATTAATGAGTTGTGTTATACACTGTACATGTAAAACTATATATATCAGGGTCATTCAGGTGATATAGTATCATGATAAATCTGTAATATAAGATTTTTTTATAGTATATGATTGAATACATCCAGCATTAGCCTATAAATAGCTATCGCAGATAGACATTATAACCAGATCAATTACCTACAGCTCTATCAGTAACAAGGCTGGGTCTTTATTTCATTTTCTGCTACAAATATATAGTACATATAGATACAATCTGATTGAAATTAGACTTGTAACTCTGCTCCTCTACGATCGATACACTCAAATAATCCTGCTCCTCTACGATACACTTTATACGATGTACAATTCATGTATTGGAGTGTTTCGTAGAAGAGCAGAATAACAAGTCTAATTTTAACTAGATTGCATACATATAGATAACTCCTACGTAAATATTGGTTCCTTGATTATGATACTTCATAGTATAAAACATTCAATGTTTACCATAAGCTGACTGACCCGTCTGAATCGAATGTGCTCAAATAGTTTACATGTAATATCAGGGATACGACTCATCAGTTTGGTATTAATAATAAAGGCTTAGTTTGTTTAGAACACAAACAGGAATTAAAAACTTATTTTGCGAGCTTTCGAAAGCATATATTTCCTTTGTCATTGAGTTTTTGTCAACTTTCAAATTTCAGAATTCTAAGAACATGCATCTATCAGAATTCCAACATTTTAAGGGTGATCTATATCTCAAGCACAGAGGTATTGTCCCTTGCTAAAATAAAATATGAAGAAATTTTGAATATAGCAGGCATAATCCTGGAGGGGGCCATGTGGCCATTGACCCCTCAAAACTGAAATTGACATTCCATGTTTCAATTTTCTTTTACTTTTACATAGGAGGGCCCCTCTTACTTTTGATATTAACTAAAAACTGCTGAAAATAGCCCACGTAATACTCCAGAATTTTAGGATTTTCTCCGATATAGGGAACAATAGAAAGTTCTATAACATAGAACAATCTTAGCTTTATTCACAATATTGTTGTTATAACATTCCCATTCAATACGATTGTTATACCATGGCCACCACAATAGTGCCCAGCAGCATAACCTGATGTACATCAGTTACGAGTATCCAGCGTGTACTGAAGTAAATACTTCCTGTTAAACTGTTATCTTCTAGCATCATTTCCTTTAAATGGCATGGACAATCAGTGTCTGATCAGAGTAGATATATAATAGCTATAACAGCACGGACACATGTGTACAGGACCACTTAGCAAAGGAGGAGGGGGGGAACTGGAGGTATTCCTGTAAAAACGACAAAACAATTGTAGCTTTCCCGAAATTGAGCTCTCAACACTTACGTCAATGCGAAATGATAGATAGATCAGCTGAACACATCACTGTCAATACAAATGATAATTGGGAGGATATATATAATACAAGGTCTTGATCACTGGTAAATCATGAGTGATGGTGTACAGACAGTTGAAATCTTTAAAACACACGTTAAACATATTGTTTATTTTAATCTTTTAAATGAACGTTTGGATAAATATATTTAAGGGGATATTAATTCGTGTAGTATTCAAAGAACCAATCAATATTTCAATTTAGCATGTTTTTCACATCTGTAAATTTGACAATCTAAACTAAAAGTATCGGTTGCGATTCAGTGCATATGCAGTACATATCAACATCTAAGTACTATTAAATGCATTCCAATTCAGGGATAGGCTGATGATCGATTCTAATCGAAAATTGATCAGTCTGCCCTTTGATTTCCAATTCCGATTATTTATTACAAATTCCATTATCGATATAATTGCGCGCCTCCATTGAAAATAAACAATGGCCATTGGAATACCAGAGGAAATACCACTGAATTCCACTGGGCAATTTGGCCGGAATTCCACTGACATTCCAGTGGAATACCATTGGAAATTCCAGTGGAATTCCGATGGAAATTCCACTGAATTTCTATGGAATTCCGGCCAAATTGCCCAGTGGAATTTCCGCTGGTATTTCCACTGGAATCCAGATCAATTCCATTGGAAATTCCAGTGGAATCCTGGCCAAATTGCCCAGTGGAATCCAGTGGTATTTCCACTTGAATCCAGTGGAATAATGGTCTTATTTCCCAGTGGAATCCAGTGAAATGCCTGTGGTCACTGGAATTCAAATTGGAATCGCTTAATTATGACAAAAACAACAATAATGGACATTCAATAGATTCTGAATTAACAGGACTCGCTCCCCTCGGCTACTTAAAAAATTCACACCAACACAAATGTACTATTTGCCACTAGCTCGCCGAATGGACGTAGGGTAGGGTGTTTAATCAATATACGTTATATACCACTACATATATACATTTCAACAACGTTTCAAAAAGATGAGATTGTCGACTAAAATATACCCATGATAATGCGGGCTAAATAATGCTCAATGTGTACGTCAAAAAATGTACATCTCCAAGTCTGCATGACTGCGAAAAAACCTGATATAAACCCCCGGACATCGAAATCAACCTGCACGCCCAGGAAAAACCGGGGATAGTCCCTGGAAACCTGTATCCAAAAGCGGGAATAACTATTACTTCCCTGCAAGCCCGATTTCTGCGTGGCGACAGTTGGACCACTGTCTTACTCTGTCCTAAAAGGATCCGTCATGTCCTTCCATAATCTGAGTTATGCCAACAACTGACAAAAAATAAAACACAAAATAACACGAATACAACTGTGATTATCGTGAACAAAAAGCCAGTTGTGGACTTTACGCAAATTTGCATTCCGTATAAAACAAAAAATAATCGGTTAAAAAAAACATTATTCCCCGAGTTGCTAGAATACAGGTTTCCCAAACCCTTGAAATTTATCTGTATTGTATATGGCTGATAGGAAATATTTTCATGATTGTAAGGTCCCATCTAGATCTCATATCTCTTTTATGGACCAAAATAGAGAAAATTATGGGGGTCTTATACAAAAACATAAAAAATAAAGAATTATGTGTCCATGGGATTGGCAAATTTGGATTTTTTTTCAATTTTATAAAAGTGACATGCATAACTTTAGAATTGTGAAAATGACGCCACACAAATTAGAACTTCATATGTGTTTGGTGGTATTATGAGCATTGTGTAAAAGTTTCATTAATATTTGGTCAAAGTAAACAATGTCATCAAGAGAGAGGAAACAACAAAAATTGACATTTTTTCCATTAATAAAGGGACATAACTGGAGAATGGTGGAAGTGACACCATCCAAATTCCAACTTGATTTGTGTTAAGAAATAAGCATTTTGTATAAGGTTTAAAAACATCCGGTTAAGGAAAACTTCTGTTAACCGTACAGACCTACAGACAAGAGTACAACTTTGCCTAGGGACGGGAAAAAAACCCTACACTTATAATTCTTATGGTTTTGGAAAACCATAACTTTTAGGGAAATATAAAGGGAAATAGGTGTATTCCTACTTGACTTGTTTTCACAAAATTTAGTCGTTGAACCTAGTTGTTAACTTTGAATCTGATCACATGCAGTAATCAACAATGTAGATACATGTAAAAGGGCCATTATATATTTATAGATTTGTAACATATAATTAAAATGAGAAATTGCAAACTTACATGCATATATACGAACATCCTTTAGATATAACAAAAGTATGGACAATGTATTGCTTGAATTAGATGTGAAATTTTAAAAAGATACCGGGCAAGATTATTAACAGATGTGCAATGAGATGCCAGACATCTTATAAACAGGATATATATACAAATGCTGATCCAAATGGCAATAGTAGTCCATGAAAATAGAAATGGAACAGCTGGTCACTCATAAAACTAAACAAGAGATCCCAGAGGGATCTTGGCGCCCACCATTGTACCATCTTCACTAGTTCTTTGTCAGTTCAATCTTTTCTCTTCTTTCCTCTAATTTGTTTGATTGAGTCATGTCAACAGTAAATGCACCTTGAGGTTACTTTTGATCTAAACTTAATACTGATGTGTATGAAAGCCAACCTTCAAAGTGAGTTCGTCATTTCACATATTTACTAGTACAGTACTTAATGTTCGATTCAAATCAAATCGATAGTGACAACTGAAAAATGTACTGCCCCCCAGTTAATGTGGAAGGGACTATAATTCCTTTTATTCATTAATTTTTCAACAGTTGCCCAAACTATTTTTGTTGGGCATCGCTATTGTTGTTTATTGTTGTTGTTTATCCTATCAGTCTCAAAAGTTGCCCTGCACAGCGAACCTACATATAAAATTTGAGAAAGATCCCTCCCGTACTTCCCGGGAAATAGCAATACAAAACTTTCACTATCAAAATCCAAGATGGCTGCCTGTCGGCCATGTTGTTTATCCGATCAGTCTCAAAAGTTGCCCTGCACAGCTAAGGACCAAGGGGAACCTACATATACAATTTGAGAAAGATCCCTCTGGTACTTCTTGAGAAATACCGATAACAAGAATTGTTTAAGGACGGACGACGGACAGACGACGGACAGACGACGGATGCAGGGTCAACAAACATGTTCAAATTAACAATTGTTCGAAGGCACTCTTGTATTTGCCCTTCTTCAAGCCACGAATCTTGTCATTTATGATGGTGACAATCTTCTCCCATCCTTCTTTTTTTTCCATGTCATTTCGTGGGAAAACTTCGAAGATACAACCTTTAAATATAACACATAATAAAAGTAATGCTAGGCATATGTCTATTTGCATTGTAAATAATTCAACTGTAAACAAATTTAGTGCACATACAACCCATACAACCACCACCAAATCAAAACCTTGAACAGTTCTAAAGGTATGGCACGGTGATAATCAATACATTTCCAGATCTATTAAGGACAATATCTACCAAATAGAAATATTATGAAATTTTTCAAACCTTGACAACTTAATTGACCTTCATTTCTTGTTTCAAAATATGTACTGTCAATCGGGTTACTTTTTCCCTGTTTCAAATTTTCATTGTTCCCAAATTTAAATAAAAGTTGTCAACAAATTAAAATTTTAGATGTTATTGCAGTGAACAAAAACGTGTAATTCCCACCCATTCTAGTTTATTCCTGGAAACACCTCCATTTTTTAACTGACCTAGATCTGATTTATTCATTGTAACTTTTAGTTCAATTTCACCTACTTTTTATGGCTTCCCGCTTCCTGTTGTCCATAGGCTCTTTATAGAACTGCCTATTGCCATAAACAGTAACACTTTCTATCTCCTCTTTTGTCAGGATGACAGGTATCAGATTCAATGCCAATTTCTCAGGTGTTTTGCTCAGTTTGCAAATTCTAGCCAACACCGAGCTAGAAATTTTAACACCATATTTGGCATTGCCAAGAAAGGAAAGACCTACAATGAAATAGAATAATATATAAGTTTGAATATTATAGTAGAACATTTTGTAAAATGTAGTATGATATAGGCTGCAAGGGACAATATTTTCTAATATAGGTGGAACTAGAAAAATGACGTCATATAGTCATAAGTCCAATAACGGTGAAACAAAAAAAAAAGAAAAATGCTTCAAAATCAAAAGGGAACTTCTCCCAGTGATGCTAAATGTTGTGGGTTAGTTTTATTTCAATTGGACGAAGCAATAATGAGTTATATTATGACAATCAAAACACTGACAGACACATTACAGACGGACAGACTGATTTCTTATATAGAGCGAAATATTCATGGCAGGTCCCTAATAACCTTTTATATTGTATTACAAAACATATTTGATTTTTAATAAACTGTATTTATATCAGATACATATTATAGCTAGTTGTAAACAGCTCACCTGTATCACCATCAGTCTCACCACAGCAGTCATTATCTGCTCCTATAAAAGAAAGAAACAATGATATAATAATAAAAGCCATAAAACACTTTATTTCTGATGTCATATATTTTTAATATAAACCTCGTCAACAATGTTCTTATAATTAGAATAATATACTAAAAACAAAAATAAGTTGTTTCTGTCCTGCGAATGTTTGCTACAGGAGAACAAAAAATGAATCTCATCCTCTACTTCATTCAGTGAGCATTAAGTACATATATGGTTCTGACTAAGTATGCCTACGTTCATATTATAGGTACAATATATATGTACAAATAAACTTTATGAAGATAACTATCAAGTCTCTCAAACATTTAAAGACATATATGTGGCAAATTCCTCTGATCTTTAAATTTTAAAATTAGTGCAGAATCTCTCATGATCAATGTATCCACTTAAATTTCTTTCACTGCTAATTTGATAAAATCCAGGATTTGGATTGATATCCTCCAATTCTTTTCCAAACCAGTAAGATTTAATACAATGTATTGTGATTTTAAAATTACCATATTTGAGCCCTGATGGGCTAAGAAGGCCTATAGATAGAGCTACATTTGGGCAGCTTGGAGATGTTGCAGCTCTTGGCGTGCCAAGTAACGCATCCGGTATGCATGGTCTGTTGCTCAACACAGGACTGGCACCAGCAGACTTTGATGATCTTGGTGTGCTGAGTAGAGGTAATGCATCTTGCCTGTTGCTAAACACAACTGGATTAGCACAAGAAGATGTAGAGGCAGCTCTTTGGGTACTGATGAGTAGCGGTTGAGCATCAAGCAAGTTTTCTGAAACAACTGGACTGGCCAGAGAGGACGTTGCGGCTCTTGGTGTGCTGAGTAGCAGTTGAGCATCCGGCAAGTTGCTCAACACAACCGGACTAGCACAAGAAGATGTGGAGGCTCTCAGTGTTGCTGGTGTTGCATTTAGTGCAGAGGGCATGTCAATATATAATGATGGGCTGACTAGTGCCGATTCCAGACTTGCACTTTGATCCTGTTTGGTCTTCCCCGATATTTTCTGTATTCAAAAGAAAAATATGTTAATACGGCTGTCTATTGTCTATTAATTCCACTTAGTTAGGGACAACCATGACAACACCAAAAGATCATGGGGGGGGGGGGGGTAAAAAATGTCAAAAGTTTTGTTATCCTGCATCAATTTTCTGCTTATGGAAATATGTATCATGCCAGATATTGTTTTTTAATTAACATAAACATAAACAAAACAAAACAAAAAAAGGGGGGGGGGGGGGGGGGGGGNGTGCGTGTTAATTTGCCTTTGAAAACTATTTTTTTTTTATCTGACTTTGAACTTTTGATCTAGTCCCTTTATGTGTTCAGTTTTAAATTTTTAACCTTGACCTACTACAACATGTTCATTTGACTCGTGTGATTTACACAACTTTGGTTTTAGAATATGCGTTATATGATTTATATTGTAAGAATTTCCTTTTGTTGCGCATTTACAAATCATTGGCTTTCTGATGAAAAGTGTGTTGAATTACCTCCCATTGAAAACAATTTATCAAGATTTTAAAAAACTAAAGTATACTTTATAGGCCCAATAATTGTCCCCAAAGTGAGATAATTTTACACATGTTTCTTTTAAACATCACAGCTGGAATCCTGGGCTTACTCAAAAATACAGAAATATATAAATTTTATGTTTGTATTATCTCCCCTTTTGACAATATGAATCGTCATGCCCAACTATTTCATGCAGTGCTTGGTGTTTGCTGTATTTTAATTACCTTGTAGCTTTTCTTCAAACAAGGTCTGCAGTCAACTAAATGCTGCAGCATGTCAAATATGTTTTTCACCTGAAAAAAACCCCCACAATTTACATGTATACCAAAAAATAGCTATAGTTGTACAAAATACTAGATGTAAATATTGATACTGACGGTCATATGGCAAAATATGTATATGGACAGGCAGGTCACTGCAGAGCAGTGTATATATGGGCCAAAGAAAAGGTTTGTTTCCTTTAAGAGTTTGTGTTGTGATCTGCTATGAATGTTCAAGAGGTATATTTGGTCCGTATGGTGAAACTTAGAAATATGAAGTACATGTAGTTACTACCTTACACGTGTTTGAAAAGCTCTCAAGCATGTCAAGGTAAAAAGCTTGTTTAAGCGAGAAGTGCCATTTTTAGGATGTACTTCAGTTTATACTATTTAATTGTTTTCAAGTATTAAGTAAACTCACATTCTCCTCTATTATTTTTACGTCTTCTTTAATCTCCCTGCAGTCTTGGCAGCTGTTCTCTTGAACTGGTAGTATATCATTTGCCACAGCCTGAGTGACCTTTTCTCTCTCTTTAATTTTCTCGGCTTTCTTTTTGTTTATTTCTTTTTTCAGTTGCTTTGCCTAAAAAAAAATTACTATAATTATTTCTAGTACATTTTTTTCAGTATTTCAAGAATATTTTCTCAACATGCAGTTCTATATTAACTTTGAGAAATTATTTTTGCATATTTATATTATTAATGTATAAAAAAACACCAGGGGCAGATCCAGGTTTTTAGGAAATTGAGTATAAAAGGAAACAAGATTGCTACACATAGCTGTATGTCCCCCGCCGTTTGGATAAATGATGAAAATGGTCTCAATCCCATAACTCCTACAAAATTTAAAGAATCATAACGGCGGTGTAGAATGCACATCTACATATCATAGAAATACATCCTACCAAATATCAAAGCAATCGGTCAAGCGGTTTCCGAGGAGTTGCGTCCACAAGACCTTTCAGATGGACGGACGGCTACCATTACCATGTCCCTCCGGCACTTCGTGGCGGGGGACAATAGGGTGGCCATTTTAGTCTGAGAATGTTGGTTCCCTACATGTCCTTTTTATACACTGTCACCTAAATCTGCCTCTGAACATTCTGTCTTGTTTAAATATTAAAGCAATAATAAACATACTGATAATGGTAAAAGCATATACATACCTCTTCTGAAATCTGGGTCTCCTCCTTCTCTAGTTTCCTTTTTTTCTTTTCAATTTTCTGTAACAAATTATTCATTTATGTATAACTCATTTTTACACTATTTATAGAAATCACTAAGAATGAAAAGGTCAAACATGAGGACAAGTCATAAAGATTAGGAAACTATTCAATTAGTAAAGAGATTTTCATAAACTACATGTGTTACTTTCTCTTAGTCTGGGAAATACAGCAACATTTCATGAATATTGATTGGTCAATAAGGATTAACATTTCTTTTTGGATATGTTCCATTTTATTACTGGAAGTAAGTACCCCTTTGCAATCATTATGGTCGGTCAGGAGCAGGACATGTCCTGTATATCTTTTCTTGCTCAGAACTATATCAAATACCTTCTGTTGAGGTCTCTTGACAGATGTTTCATCTATTTCATTTTCCTGCTGGGCCTAAGAGTCTGTGTCATCAATATCAGAATACCTGGTATAAACAAGTAGTTAAGTAATTATAATTGAATACGTAATAAAAATCTATGTTTTAACAAAATAAGGCAATTGAAAATTGAAGCTACAACAAAGATGCACCCCGTTTAATGATTTGCTTCGGGAGAATTCCCCAAAATAAATTGGATAAAAAAAATAGGAAGTACACAATGGCATAATATTTTTCACATTCTGAGGATGTTTCATGAAATTGTTATGAAGGGGTAAGGAGGAGCAGTCAAATGAGGGTACCCACTGGAAAATAATATGAGAAAGAACAGATATATATATGGGACAATGTTATGAAAACTGAATCAAAACACCACACTACAGGCAGCTCTAGATCTGCACTGCACAATCCTCCTGAACTGAATCTTTGAAAAATAATTATTTACCTTGTGTCTTCAATAATTTCCAGTTGTTTTGCATTTTCTTTTCTTTTCCACATGTTGTGGATTGCCTCCCTCGTCTGTTTTCTGCAGATTAGATTCCTTCTTTTTGGGGGGAATTGGTCTAGGGCCAGACAACTTTTCCTTTAAGTACTTTCTATCAGCTAAATAAAGATAGTTTGGGTTTATAAATAATATTAGTTAAATCTGCACCAATAAAAAAGGTGCTTTTTAAATTCGATTTTTTCATTCGGAATCCTCGTCGTTTAACTATAGCACTAGTGACTACAAAATTCTGACTATCCTTGTATCACGGTAGTATAACCCAACCATGCTGACTTTTTACTTAAGTTCACTTTAAATTACCATGGTTAGGTTATACTCAGCATTGTCGTTTTAAGGTCAGCACGGTCGGATTAAAGTCAGCATTTTTATTTAAAAGTCAGCACGGTCCGATAAAAGTCAGCATAATCGGATTAAAGTCAGCATTAAGATTTTACCTGTGTTCATTGATCCGCGCGCGAGCTCCACACCAGTGCTAGACAGCAGCAGGCGGTTTCACACCTCCTGTAGGCTGCAAGCGTCAGCTCTTGTCGCGGCATTTCTTAACCTTTAGACATCAGTTTCACACTGAAATGGCTACTGAAATTCTTCCGTACATGGACATTCTTTACCTGTTGTGCTTACGTAATAAGCCGTGTTTGTAACTTACTTCGTCTGCCTGTTGAAATGTGTTTGCTTATTACTCGATTTGTAATAAAAATTTATCTAAATAAATGTGTCGTGTTTGTACTTTTATTCGGCCTGATGATCTGAAATATGTGTTTATATAAACACTCAATTTAGATGTCAAATTAAAACTAGAAAACTGTGCCGTGTTTGTAATTTACTTTGGCCTGGTGTTTTGAAATTACATGTACATACTCGATTAATATGTCAAATTAAACATTGAAACTGTGACGTGTTTGTAATTTACTTTTTTTTCTGTTTTGAAATACCTGTTTGTTACATACTCGAACAGTGCCGTTCAAATACGTTTTAAAAATTCCATTAATATGTCAAAACAAAACTGTGCCCTTTATGCTGACTTTAATCTGACCGTGCTTACTTTTATCGGACCATGCTGACTTTAAAAAAAAATGCTGACTTTAATCCGACCGTGCTGACTTTAAAACGACAATGCTGAGTATAACCCAACCATGGTAATCTAAAGTGAATTTCAGTAAACAGTCAGCATTGTTGGGTTATAGTCAGCAGTGTACGATTATAGGCATGGTTGGGTTATATTACCGTGATACGAGGATAGTCAGAATTTTGTAGTCACTAGGCCTAGTCAGAAATGGGGAATTTTCAAAAAAATCAAATACGATTATTTACTTGATTTCAGCCGAGTCATTTGCCCTCACTATACCATCTGCAAATTTATACATTTATGAATTGTTTGGTATATAATAACACACTTGACAATCCCGGGAAACATACGAAAATGTATTTTTTTCGAGCCTTGTGTCAATGACAGCAGCCGCGCTTCAGTCCAAGATGGCGGCCGTTCATAGTGTCAATAGGGTTAGCTGTGTGAAAACCGACGCACATTTATGTAAGAAACATTTTCTCTCTATTTTTGTATGGAAACCACCCGTTTAAATTAACTAACACATACATTTAAGGTATTGTAATGAATGTGTAATGTCGAGTGTGCTTGTCCTGAGAGCGTGTCGTTCGATCAGCTGTTGTTTGTTTACATCCGAACGCCCTGGATTGAGATACTAATTAAAGCAAAACTTGTGAAGTTGTGTGAATCATCGTCCGGGAGCAGAACAGATGGTTAAATGAGACATTATTCTTAAATTACATGCCATCAATTAGTCATTTAACCATATTCCTGATTTTATGTGAAGTTTTATAGTTTCAATCACAGGGGCACGTTACAAATGTCTGAAATACACACATATGCTATACTGATTTGGGTCACAACACACATAATGTTGTGACCCATATCAGTATAGCATATGTGGGTATTTCAGACATTTGTAACGTGCCCCTGTGTTTCAATGCAGTGCATCACTATCCGTGATCGCCGCCATCTTGTTTTCACGTCGTAGCGGAGCGGGCATATTTGAAATCGCTAAATCGTTGATGTAAGTGTTCTAGGTCATTGTGTTTCATAATTTATAAAAATGATATGTATGTCTTTAAAATCCTTGACAAAAAATATTATACTGGAAGTCTGGAACATTTTATCTAGGCTAATTGAAAATTTGAAAGAATCGCTTACCATCTATGGCAGCAATTTTCCCTTTATGCAATCCGGAGAAACCGGCCAGCCGAGCCTCCACTCGTTCCCCCAAATGGTAATCCATCGGTTCTTTTCTCGGTACTTGAATTGCTGACATGGGCACATCATTGGAGAATCCATCATCCCAGTCGATTACCCCAAAAAGTCCAATTCCCGACATATTAATTTTCTTCTAGCTTAAAAAACGGCGCTTTTGTAATATGATAACGCGCGCGCCTCGTTCTCAAGTTCTGTTTTGTTGAAAATGAAAAAAAAACGAATTGGGTAATTGTTTGTCTATTCGCTCGTCAAATGTAGTCACTTTGCAATTAATTTTGTAAACTTAACAAGACACTTAATTATTTAAACATTAATAAAAAAAATATACGGAATATAGGCCTACATCAACTTAAAATATTTCTGCGCTAATGCAGATCATAAGAATGATTCGTTTCGTCATATAATCTGCATATTATTCAAACCGGACTCCGACACAGAACATTCATTCACAAGTACGAGATGATGTGATGCCGATCTTGTGATTTCATTAGGATTTTTTAAATCTTAGTGAAGATATGACATCGTGCAAGTATATGTAAGTAAAGCAGAAACAATGGAAAGTTGTAGTTCAACGTCAACCGACTCGGACAGTTCAACGGATGACCGCGGACATCTGCTGCTCACCCCGGTGAAAAAACGAACATACAAAAGTGCCATTTTTCATGGCATTTCAACTAAAAGAGCTAGATACCACAAAGTGGCTCCCGAAAAACGCGGATCATCAAATATCAGTTATGAAAATTGGAAATTCGTTGCCGATGCTGACGGCAAACAAACGGAAAACAGCGCAAGCTTAGTTCTTGATGAAGGAACGGAAAACGATGCAAATTTAATTCACGATGAAAGAATCAACTCCTTTTCTGATACCACTGATACAGATGAAGCTCAAGAAGATCTCTCATATCTTTCAAGTTCTTCTTCTTCCAGTGATTCAGAGCTCGAGTCGGATAACGAATCTCTCTCAACAGGCCAACAAGAGAATACATGGGAAGCTGAACAGGAGAATACTAATCCACCATTGTATGAAGGATGCAAACATACCAAATTTAGTGCATATTCCATGGTTATGCTCTTTGTAACTAAGCGTGGGTTGTGTCGAGAGGGCTTTACAGAATTGCTTGAAATAATAGCAGACCTGTTACCACCATCAACATCGTTTACCACCTCTGTTTACAAAGTAAAGGACCTCTTGAAAACTGGCATCAACTTTCAAGAGCATTCAACACATTACTTCTGTGAAAGATGTCAAGGTTTATTGGAAGATGGGAACCCATGTAAAAATGACCTGTGCCAAAGAGAAGAAAGCAGAACTTTGGAATTCTGTGATTTGAATTTCATTGAGCAGCTAAAACAGATGTTCAAAGGTACAGTTCACATATATATTCAACTTTTTCATAAAACTTTTGATATTTACAACTTTAATCTCTAGTCATTCATGTGTGTGGATCCAAGATTTGATGTTGAAAATGGGGCGGNAAAAATAAGCAAAACAAGTTTGTTTAGAGGGCGTGCCAGGTTGAAACCCCATTTGAATTACGCCATCTGGTCTGAATTTATATCAGATAAACTATATACATGTAACTTATATCAGCTTACCAGGCAACATACATGTTCCTTTCTTGTATTTTTTCATCTCAGCAAGCAGCCATTAAAAACACAATGTAGCATAGCATGTAATAAGTTGGGGACAAGACTATGTATTATGTACATAAATATATTTTTTGTCTATTTTAGATGACAACTTTTTGAAATTAGTGACCAAAGAGAAAGATGTAGACCAACAACAAAATCTGAATGTTGTAACAGCAGGAAGCAGATACAAAGAAGTTATTGGAGCTCGTCAGATCAGTACAGCAGACATAAATATTACATTCACAATGAACACAGGTATAGTATTTGATGTCTCATTCCAAATTGATGATATATATATAGCTCCCTTACTTGTAGATTCCTTTCCGCCACTCCCAAATTCCATTTCTTTATTTAACTTTTATTAAAATCTGTATGAATTGAACCGTCCTGTACAGACTGTCTGATAAAAAACGGTGCTTTGTTGCATGCAGCAGCGTTGACAAAACATATGGCATCACAATATAAGATATGCTTAATACCACTTCTTTCATGGCAAATAAAAACATTCTTCATATATGATATGAAAAAGAATGGATATGGGTCAATGGCATGAAGACATCACCAGCTAACTGAATGCAAAACAAAAAGAAATTGAGAGCTAACCACATGAACTACAACGGAGCATGATTTATAATGTACGTATTAGTATTTACCTTGTCCCACAACACTATGTATACATTTGCTAGCAAACAGCAAATTAAATATTTCTTCCCAAAATTACATGTTAATTAATTGAAAGATTTCTTTTATATTAATTTTCAGATGGAGTTGCACTTTTTACATCTTCTAAGAAAGGAAGTTTGTGGCCAGTGTATATTGCGATAAATGAGCTCCCCGTCAAACTTCGGTAAGATGAAGATAGTTATAAAACCTTTCAGAATTTAAATTGTTGCAGTTGTTCTAATGTGAAGTCACAATTTATATACAAAAAAAACAGTCGCTGATCCAGGGTGTGGAGAACCCCTCCACCCTCAACATTTTTTTTCTTTTTAAGCCTATTTTAGTCCATTCCTCCCACCCCACCCACCCTTACATCAAATCTTGGATCCGGGCTCGAAATATATACTGTACAATCTATTTCACATAAAATTACTGGTGTTTTTTTGTTGTTTTTTTCGAACCTGCTAATTTCGAATTTTAGAAGGTTCCTTGCCTGAATGTCAAAATGGCTTCCAGCTCCGTGTTGGCGCTAAATGTCATCATATGGAGAACAATTTGCCTCCAAATGAACCTTGTTAATGTAATTCTTTGTTTTTCAAACAATAGTAGGGTCATAATGACATGAACAAAAATATATAAAAAAAAACAAACAAAAAAAACAACCACTACCCTAGTTTTTTTGCCAATGCAACCCTAAACAGACTATATTTTTTTTTGCCTTACATGTATAATTAAACCTTGATGTGTATAAATCTCTGACATAATTTATATTGTTACACCTCAAGTGAATTTCTAGATATTTGATTGGTTGGGAGAAAATTTAACAAAAATCTCTGTCACCTTCCGAAAATACATTGATTTTAAGGGGCGCGGATGATATTGCCATGAGACAGTGAAAAATATCACATGCGCGACGCCTCGGGTGACAATGGTTTTCTCGGGTTGACAATATTCATTGTCACCTGCTAATGAATGTCATATTTATATACTGTAACTGTGATTATTTATTTGTGATAATATCGACACCCTACATGTATTTTATGGGTGATGATTACATTCCTAATTTTGATGTTCTTTCTTGTTGCCATATGCTATATTCAGGTTCTCCAGGAAATACCTTATTCCCTGTTATTTGCACTGCCAAGTGGAGAAACCAAACATGCTGACATACTTAACACCACTGATGAAAACTTTACATTTGATGCAAGAAAAAGGTAACATTTTTGAATGACAAAATTAAAGACCAGTTAAAAAATACAGATTCAGAATTTTATACAGGGTCCAATATTAATGATATACTTAACATTTTTTTTAAACTTCAGCACAAAATTGATTTTCACAGGCCTGCCGGGCCTGTGCTAATTTTGAAGACTGAATACTAATTACAAACTAAGACTTACGATATTTTTAAGATTTGACATAATACTTAATGTATCATATAACAGTATGTTAAAAAAGTAACTTGGCTCGACAATTTTGAAATGAACAACTTCTACATACTTTCATGACTTTATAACTAAAACATGCACCTGTAGACAATGTGACTTATGTTTTTTTAGGATTAGTGGTACAGACAACAATTGGTACCATGCATGTAAAAGGCTATCTGCTAATAGCATCAGTAGACCTTCCTGCTAAAGCATTGGTAGCCAATGTAAAGCAATTTAATGGAGCCTTCAGTTGTACTATGTGTACAGATAAAGGGGAAAATAGACAAGGCAATCGTATGGTGAGATGTTTTCCATTTAACCAGCAATCTGACATTAGATCACACCAATCTTGGATCCAAGATGCCAGAACAGCTTCTGAACAAGGAGTTGCAGTGAGTGTAATTATATGCGCTATTGATATTTTATTTATGAACATGATGGAATAAGACCTTTTGGAATCTATTTGCTAAATGTTACTCTCCTGAAACAATTCAAATTGTACAGGCCAAAGGGCTATTCAGAACTATAGTTGCACATTGGCATATATGGGGAGGCGCTTAGGAATGGGAAAAAATTGAAGGCAATTTTGTTCCTATTGGTAAATGACATGACTGATCCTACTATTGAGAAGTTAAATTATTGACATCAGATGTGTTTTTTTAACATATATAGGTTCGTGGTATAAAAGGTGTCTGTGCCCCAATGATGCTGTCCTATGTGAAACTTCCTGAACTATTTGTTGTTGATTGGATGCATGCAATACTTCTGGGTGTTGTGAAGATGTTAATGACTTTTTGGTTTGACAGCAAATATAAAGATAAAGACTACTATATAGGCAACAAGGTATGCAGAAACTGATGTGGTGTGTTGTTTTAACAAAGTAATACTAACTGGATTATCTGTTTTGCTTAGGGATTAGTTCGATTCTTTAACAATCATGTCACATATCTATTTCGCATTATCGCTTTCATACTGTCAGAGTGAGAACTGGATGCAATGTTTTAAGAAGAAAAAACGCATATGGGGAAATTTGTATGAAGACATCACCTATTTATACATAAAATGATAGGAGTTGTCTCTAAATTTTATACTCATAAGACACATATCGACTAAATGCAAGCGAAGGATAAAAGCAAAGAATTGACATAGAC
Source organism: Mizuhopecten yessoensis (assembly GCF_002113885.1). NCBI lineage: Eukaryota > Metazoa > Mollusca > Bivalvia > Pectinida > Pectinidae > Mizuhopecten > Mizuhopecten yessoensis. The sequence continues at coordinate 85,515 of NW_018407879.1, read as the reverse complement.
TCATATTTTCAAGCATCTATAATACTTTTATAACATATTTGTAGATGGCACTGTTGGATAAACGATTTCTTGCCATAAAAATTCCAGACTTTGTGTCTCGTCGCCAAAGAACTCTTACAGACCACAAACACTGGAAAGGTAATACATGTAGTGTTAAGCAGATATTTATAGTGTTCATGTTACTTAAACTGATGAATGAATGAATAGTCAGATTTTATTTCACAGAACTTTGCGAAACTACTTTTTGACTTTAGGGAATAAAAGTAGCCTGTTGCTTTGCTTGTCTCTATTCTAAAACGATTCAACACTAAGTTTTGTATAAAATATTAAAAATGAAGATCAGGGTAAATTGAAGCAATCATGATCTAGATGTACTATTGTCTATTGATTAATTTACTTTTTTCGGGGGGGGGGGAATGAACAGCTCTAAAAAAAATCAGCGTCTGAATGTCGGGAATGGTTGGTGCACTTTTCTGTGCCTGTTTTACATGGGATCTTAAGCCCTGCTGCCTATGTGCATTACCTGTTACTAGTTACTGGTATTGTCACATTGACAAGTGATGAGTTGAAGGCTGACCAAGTTAATGATGCTGAAAAACTCTTGCAAGACTTCTGCATGCTGTTTCCAATGATATATGGTATGTGCGTCACAATTCGAAATGTGCTTATACTCTACTCCTAGGTGTCCCTATTTTGTTAAATGAACAAGCTTATTGTTCCATTTCAACACAATTACCAGCAAAAGAATCTCTCCTATGCCACTGACTTACAAAAAGAATGTTGTGCACTGATGGATGTTGTATATTTGCAAATGAATGGGGATTAAATCTGCATGTAATACAGTAGTTACAATTATTTGAAAATCATGAACAAGAATGGATATGGGGCAATGGCATGAAGACAACCATAAATCACCTGATGTAACATACAAAACACATCATGACATGCATATATCACCACATGATCTTCATTACAGCAAAAGAAAAACGGGACAGTCCGCTTTAGATGGAAAGGGGGAAGACATTATTGTATCTTTTAGACAAGATTCAAAGACTTTTTTCAATTTTCATGCTTTTCCCTTTAAAAATGAACCTGAGGTCGGTGCATATTCTCCATAATGAATTATTCCCAAAATCCTCACAAATGCTAATTCAAATAAGGTATATATTGTCTAAAAGTGTTTAGGGATTTTATATGACTCCTCCTACATATTTGATAAGCATTTTTTTTATTTTTTTAGATAAGCTTTGCTGTTGGGATGTCAAAACAGCTAACAAGTATTGTAAAAAAGTTTACTGATGATGGTGTTGACCCTAGCACTCAGCAGTTGTTCCGAAAGCTTGGGTCAAAATTTATTCAGTAAGATTTTATTTGATACTGTATATTTTTTAAACTTTTATTACAGATATGGTGCAAAATATTATACAAAAAAAAAAAAAGTGAATTGTTAAAAGTCTCGAGTATAGAAAAATATATTGGTCAATAAAAAGTTCCAACATAACCGGATCATGCATATATTAATAATATATTCACAAGTACTTTCATGTTTTTACAACAATCTTCAGATGAATGGCGAATAATTGTAACTATATGTGACAGTAGTTAAGTATGTAGCATCACTAACAACTATAAAAACATGGACCCTGATCAAATTGGGGGCAACCTCTGGTGCCAAACTGTGACATAAAGTCAAGGGTTTAAAGCATACTCTTGACAAAAACAAAGATAGAATATAAATATAAATGCTGTCTTTATATAAGGTTCAGTTGTTGACATTATTTTCTTTTGTAGAGAAGAAATTATTTTTGAAAATGACACGGAAAGTTTGGGAAGGAGCACAGTTATGAAGGAAACTAGTCATCATTACCAGTATTTGACCGATGCCATGAAACATCATCAAGCAAAAACTTTTGGGAGATTAAGATTCCATCGCAATTTAATCTTCCATTCAAAGGATTCCCAACATGCAAAAACTAGACGTGATTATGTTGCCTGCTTCACTGATGGAAATGAAACCAGAATAGGTGTTATTTTGACATTTGTTCAAGTCAATCAACAGAATTATGCAGTCATACAAAAATGTCAAACTGTCCCTTTTAAGCTGAGTCAGGATTTGAAAAATGCCATTACCATGCCCGTGTTAGAGGAGCATGCTGAAAAATCACTCTGCATTCATGTTTTTTAACTAGTTGACTATGGAGACACTGTATTAGTTCATTGCAGTAGACTAGGAAAGAAGTGCATCTTGGTCCAAATAACACCAAATCTCGCATTCATAAGTGTTCCACCAAATACACTTGAACATAACTGACTTAACATAGTCATATTCTGTGTAAACTCGTGTACATTAATAGCCTACAATTGTCTTTGTAAAGGGTAATATATCTAATTAAAAATTGTTAAACTGATGTATTGTTCCATTTTTTCTAGTCATTACCACTTCATGCAAAATGTATTTCAGTTCTCATCACCTCTGCATGGATTGTCAGAGGAGTTATAGTTCCATTGGAATATTCCAGTGGAAATATAATTCCAGTGATTTTTTTCCATTGGAATTCTGCTTGTGTATTTTGCTTCACTGGAATTCCACTGGAACTTTTTTTACTTCTCTGGAATTCCAGTGGTATTCCACTGAAATATTTAATTCCAGTGGAATCTCACTGGAATTCAGTGGAATTCCACTGGAATTCCAGTGTCATTTTCAATGGGGGGCCCTCTTACTTTTGATATTAACTAAAAATTGCTGAAAATAGCCCACGTAATACTCCAGAATTTTAGGATTTTCTCCGATATAGGGAACAATAGAAAGTTCTATAACATAGAACAATCTTAGCTTTATTCACAATATTGTTTTTATAACATTCCCATTCAATACGATTGTTATACCATGGCCACCACAATAGTGCCCAGCAGCATAACCTGATGTACATCAGTTACGAGTATCCAGCGTGTACTGAAGTAAATACTTCCTGTTAAACTGTTATCTTCTAGCATCATTTCCTTTAAATGGCATGGACAATCAGTGTCTGATCAGAGTAGATATATAATAGCTATAACAGCATGGACACATGTGTACAGGACCACTTAGCAAAGGAGGAGGGGGGGAACTGGAGGTATTCCTGTAAAAACGACAAAACAATTGTAGCTTTCCCGAAATTGAGCTCTCAACACTTACGTCAATGCGAAATGATAGATAGATCAGCTGAACACATCACTGTCAATACAAATGATAATTGGGAGGATATATATAATACAAGGTCTTGATCACTGGTAAATCATGAGTGATGGTGTACAGACAGTTGAAATCTTAAAAACACACGTTAAACATATTGTTTATTTTAATCTTTTAAATGAACGTTTGGATAAATATATTTAAGGGGACATTAATTCGTGTAGTATTCAAAGAACCAATCAATATTTCAGTTTAGCATGTTTTTCACATCTGTAAATTTGACAATCTAAACTAAAAGTATCGGTTGCCTGTAATTAAATACATGTATAATGTAAAAGGATCATTCATGGCACTTTAGATTCAGTGCATATGCAGTACATATCAACATCTAAGTACTATTAAATGCATTCCGATTCAGGGATAGGCTGATGATCGATTCTAATCGAAAATTGATCAGTCTGCCCTTTGATTTCCAATTCCGATTATTTATTACAAATTCCATTATCGATATAATTGGTTCATCATTAAAATCTGTGTGTAAATATATGTTTTCAATATAAAAAATGTATTGAAAGTCATATATTCTGATGATTTTTACTACATGGTTGATAAAACTGCATAAAATTCGCTTGAAATTTCGATTCATTATAAAAGAATGGAATCTAGTGTATAGTTAATAACTCTGTCTCAGGGGTAATACGTATGTACTGGAGGGGGCCATGCATGGGGCCATTGCCCCTCAAAAAATTGACCCAGGGCTCCATGTTCCAATTTAATTTGAATATTACATAGAAAGACCAATCTTAATTTTGATATTGACTAAAAATTGCTGAAATAGCCCACTTTTCTCAAATTCCAGGATTTTCCTTGCTCTCTATATATAAAATCTGTGTGTAACTATATGTTTTCACTGTAAAAAATGTATCTATATATTGACATTATGGTAGTTATTCTCATATTTGACCTTTGTAATGGCTTTCAATTTTGTAAAGAAATTAAGTTCAGTTGATGACGTGACACAACTGGTGCATAACAATGGCCAAACTGGTAGTTACCTGAGAAATGTCTTTCGATAGTGAAGGGCCATTTTTCTTTGCTTTTCGATGAATGTCCTGTAGCACTCTGCCCTTTGCTCGACTCCTCCACACTCTTGGACTTCTGAAGGTTCCTGGGATTCACTGTCTTTAGAATGTTTGCCAGCTTGGCGCGTCCTTCCAATGACAAAATAGGAAGTTTCTTCCTACCATTTTTACTGCTATCAGTTTCCTTATCACTCGGTTCTGGAGAATCTGTTTCACCAGAACTGGTTTTGGATGAATCCAATGCTTTGCCTGTCTTTGATTCCATAGTTTTTTCAAAATCAATTCCTCGATCACTGTCACTCTGAACAGTATAACTGGTTTTCTCTGATTTATGTTTAGTGTCTGTAGAGGTGACTGCCAATTTTTTATACTCATTTTTTACTGTTTTTTCTGGTACAGAGCCTTTGTTTTTTGTAATACCTGTACAGCCAGACACAACTTGATACGAGTCTTCCACAATCATGCAGTCGCTGTCATCGTTTATTTCCTCCTCGTACACCTGAACATAGATGCACTCCTCGTTAGTGTCCAGGTCAGGCAAGTCGTCAGAATCATCGTCTACCGTGGGTGTGGATACCCGTTCAGTAGCGCTACCTGGACGTTGCTTCAAGTTTTGTTTCTCCTGGCGAATGTTGCACCAGGTTCTGTTGTGCATTAAAGCCCTTTTGGCTGATTTTCTAGACTCTGATGAGGAGCTGGCTGTAGCTGCCAAATTGGTCTGTAATACAAAGCAATAAATGAAACAAAATTAAAACAAAATCAATTAGAATAAACAAGGTCTACCCTAATTAATTTGGATCCCAAGTTTTCATATCATGATAATGACCTCTCTGATTGGTAGAAATCAATAATACTACTGTGATGCTGAAACTATTGTGACATCATATGTCATGTAAGACATTACAGTTCCCACTGTAGAATTATCTAACATGCCACAGACTGCTGTGATGAACCCTACACTGTTCAGCAACTGTTACACTGTTCAGCAACTGTTACAGTATAAAAGATAAGGATCAATAATAAGACAAATTCCTGTCAATCTGACATACAAGATGGATCTGTACTGTTTTGATGACCTGTGAATCCATAGATTTCTGTATAACTAATCCAGTGTTCTCCCAGGACTGTTTTAGCAGCATAGAATGTACAATTCTATGCTGATATAGTTTTTAATCGATGCTCCAATAAAAAAAAAAAATCAACATATTCGTAGTATTAACAAAGATCACATGCTGCTGTTATTCCTTTGATTGAAAAAAAAGTATAAAACAGTGCTTCTTCCAAAAATGCTGAGGAACACCGACATTCTAGTCCTTTTTGATAAATATTGTTTTAAAATTGTGCTCACCATCCGAAAAGGAAATTTTGGGAGAAATGAAGTATCAAAGAAAGCTATAAATTTGCCTAGTACGCTAGAGGAAAGTATCTGATCAACTGGCTCTAACAGCTGTTCCCCTAACAACCACAGCAGCACAACTGCTATTTATACTGTATGGTCAATAAATACTTCCTTATCTTTCTCAACATGATTGAGTCATTAGGACTCCAACTTACTCCCTGGCCTGTTATGTATTCAAGAAATCATAACATTGTCAATTCTCCATTTATTACTAATGTTTTACTGTTGTACACTTAAGATAAACATTACTTCATTTTTTATTTTTTATTGTCACAACATTAATTCCAGGGTGCATGCATAGCTGCTGTTTTTTTTATCAGTTTCTACCACCAGAGATTTTGTTAGACCTCCTTTCTTCCTGTTTTCGATGAAAATCACGGCTAATAATCACACTGACTATATACTCCCATTTTCTAATTGTGAGGTAATTTTGTTGCAAACACACAATTTCTGCAATTCAAAATTGCTGACCTGAAGGATTTCTTGCATATTAAAAGCATGCTATGTGATTTTGGAAAGAATCACCATCCATGATGACTTCATGAGATAATGAGCTCACCACATACCTACAAAGGGTAAATAAGAGATAATGAGCTCACCACAGACCTACAAGATATATATATGAGATAAGGAGCTCACCACAGACCTACAAGGGGTATATATGAGATAAGGAGCTCACCACAGACCTACAAGGGATATATATGAGATAAGGAGCTCACCACAGACCTACAAGGGATATATATGAGATAAGGAGCTCACCACAGACCTACAAGGGATATATATGAGATAAGGAGCTCACCACAGACCTACAAGGGATATATATGAGATAAGGAGCTCACCACAGACCTACAAGGGATATATATGAGATAAGGAGCTCACCACAGACCTACAAGGGATATATATGAGATAAGGAGCTCACCACAGACCTACAAGGGATATATATGAGATAAGGAGCTCACCACAGACCTACAAGGGATATATATGAGATAAGGAGCTCACCACAGACCTACAAGGGATATATATGAGATAAGGAGCTCACCACAGACCTACAAGGGATATATATGAGATAAGGAGCTCACCACAGACCTACAAGGGATATATATGAGATAAGGAGCTCACCACAGACCTACAAGGGNTTCATATCATGATAATGACCTCTCTGATTGGTAGAAATCAATAATACTACTGTGATGCTGAAACTATTGTGACATCATATGTCATGTAAGACATTACAGTTCCCACTGTAGAATTATCTAACATGCCACAGACTGCTGTGATGAACCCTACACTGTTCAGCAACTGTTACACTGTTCAGCAACTGTTACAGTATAAAAGATAAGGATCAATAATAAGACAAATTCCTGTCAATCTGACATACAAGATGGATCTGTACTGTTTTGATGACCTGTGAATCCATAGATTTCTGTATAACTAATCCAGTGTTCTCCCAGGACTGTTTTAGCAGCATAGAATGTACAATTCTATGCTGATATAGTTTTTAATCGATGCTCCAATAAAAAAAAAAAATCAACATATTCGTAGTATTAACAAAGATCACATGCTGCTGTTATTCCTTTGATTGAAAAAAAAGTATAAAACAGTGCTTCTTCCAAAAATGCTGAGGAACACCGACATTCTAGTCCTTTTTGATAAATATTGTTTTAAAATTGTGCTCACCATCCGAAAAGGAAATTTTGGGAGAAATGAAGTATCAAAGAAAGCTATAAATTTGCCTAGTACGCTAGAGGAAAGTATCTGATCAACTGGCTCTAACAGCTGTTCCCCTAACAACCACAGCAGCACAACTGCTATTTATACTGTATGGTCAATAAATACTTCCTTATCTTTCTCAACATGATTGAGTCATTAGGACTCCAACTTACTCCCTGGCCTGTTATGTATTCAAGAAATCATAACATTGTCAATTCTCCATTTATTACTAATGTTTTACTGTTGTACACTTAAGATAAACATTACTTCATTTTTTATTTTTTATTGTCACAACATTAATTCCAGGGTGCATGCATAGCTGCTGTTTTTTTTATCAGTTTCTACCACCAGAGATTTTGTTAGACCTCCTTTCTTCCTGTTTTCGATGAAAATCACGGCTAATAATCACACTGACTATATACTCCCATTTTCTAATTGTGAGGTAATTTTGTTGCAAACACACAATTTCTGCAATTCAAAATTGCTGACCTGAAGGATTTCTTGCATATTAAAAGCATGCTATGTGATTTTGGAAAGAATCACCATCCATGATGACTTCATGAGATAATGAGCTCACCACATACCTACAAAGGGTAAATAAGAGATAATGAGCTCACCACAGACCTACAAGATATATATATGAGATAAGGAGCTCACCACAGACCTACAAGGGGTATATATGAGATAAGGAGCTCACCACAGACCTACAAGGGATATATATGAGATAAGGAGCTCACCACAGACCTACAAGGGATATATATGAGATAAGGAGCTCACCACAGACCTACAAGGGATATATATGAGATAAGGAGCTCACCACAGACCTACAAGGGATATATATGAGATAAGGAGCTCACCACAGACCTACAAGGGATATATATGAGATAAGGAGCTCACCACAGACCTACAAGGGATATATATGAGATAAGGAGCTCACCACAGACCTACAAGGGATATATATGAGATAAGGAGCTCACCACAGACCTACAAGGGATATATATGAGATAAGGAGCTCACCACAGACCTACAAGGGATATATATGAGATAAGGAGCTCACCACAGACCTACAAGGGATATATATGAGATAAGGAGCTCACCACAGACCTACAAGGGATATATATGAGATAAGGAGCTCACCACAGACCTACAAGGGGTATATATGAGGTAATGAGCTCACCACAGACCTACAAGGGGTATATATGAGGTAATGAGCTCACCACAGACCTACAAGGGGTATATATGAGGTAATGAGCTCACCACAGACCTACAAGGGGTATATATGAGGTAATGAGCTCACCACAGACCTACAAGGGGTATATATGAGGTAATGAGCTCACCACAGACCTACAAGGGGTATATATGAGGTAATGAGCTCACCACAGACCTACAAGGGGTATATATGAGGTAATGAGCTCACCACAGACCTACAAGGGGTATATATGAGGTAATGAGCTCACCACAGACCTACAAGGGGTATATATGAGGTAATGAGCTCACCACAGACCTACAAGGGGTATATATGAGGTAATGAGCTCACCACAGACCTACAAGGGGTATATATGAGGTAATGAGCTCACCACAGACCTACAAGGGGTATATATGAGGTAATGAGCTCACCACAGACCTACAAGGGGTATATATGAGGTAATGAGCTCACCACAGACCTACAAGGGGTATATATGAGGTAATGAGCTCACCACAGACCTACAAGGGGTATATATGAGGTAATGAGCTCACCACAGACCTACAAGGGGTATATATGAGGTAATGAGCTCACCACAGACCTACAAGGGGTATATATGAGGTAATGAGCTCACCACAGACCTACAAGGGGTATATATGAGGTAATGAGCTCACCACAGACCTACAAGGGGTATATATGAGGTAATGAGCTCACCACAGACCTACAAGGGGTATATATGAGGTAATGAGCTCACCACAGACCTACAAGGGGTATATATGAGGTAATGAGCTCACCACAGACCTACAAGGGGTATATATGAGGTAATGAGCTCACCACAGACCTACAAGGGGTATATATGAGGTAATGAGCTCACCACAGACCTACAAGGGGTATATATGAGGTAATGAGCTCACCACAGACCTACAAGGGGTATATATGAGGTAATGAGCTCACCACAGACCTACAAGGGGTATATATGAGGTAATGAGCTCACCACAGACCTACAAGGGGTATATATGAGGTAATGAGCTCACCACAGACCTACAAGGGGTATATATGAGGTAATGAGCTCACCACAGACCTACAAGGGGTATATATGAGGTAATGAGCTCACCACAGACCTACAAGGGGTATATATGAGGTAATGAGCTCACCACAGACCTACAAGGGGTATATATGAGGTAATGAGCTCACCACAGACCTACAAGGGGTATATATGAGGTAATGAGCTCACCACAGACCTACAAGGGGTATATATGAGGTAATGAGCTCACCACAGACCTACAAGGGGTATATATGAGGTAATGAGCTCACCACAGACCTACAAGGGGTATATATGAGGTAATGAGCTCACCACAGACCTACAAGGGGTATATATGAGGTAATGAGCTCACCACAGACCTACAAGGGGTATATATGAGGTAATGAGCTCACCACAGACCTACAAGGGGTATATATGAGGTAATGAGCTCACCACAGACCTACAAGGGGTATATATGAGGTAATGAGCTCACCACAGACCTACAAGGGGTATATATGAGGTAATGAGCTCACCACAGACCTACAAGGGGTATATATGAGGTAATGAGCTCACCACAGACCTACAAGGGGTATATATGAGGTAATGAGCTCACCACAGACCTACAAGGGGTATATATGAGGTAATGAGCTCACCACAGACCTACAAGGGGTATATATGAGGTAATGAGCTCACCACAGACCTACAAGGGGTATATATGAGGTAATGAGCTCACCACAGACCTACAAGGGGTATATATGAGGTAATGAGCTCACCACAGACCTACAAGGGGTATATATGAGGTAATGAGCTCACCACAGACCTACAAGGGGTATATATGAGGTAATGAGCTCACCACAGACCTACAAGGGGTATATATGAGGTAATGAGCTCACCACAGACCTACAAGGGGTATATATGAGGTAATGAGCTCACCACAGACCTACAAGGGGTATATATGAGGTAATGAGCTCACCACAGACCTACAAGGGGTATATATGAGGTAATGAGCTCACCACAGACCTACAAGGGGTATATATGAGGTAATGAGCTCACCACAGACCTACAAGGGGTATATATGAGGTAATGAGCTCACCACAGACCTACAAGGGGTATATATGAGGTAATGAGCTCACCACAGACCTACAAGGGGTATATATGAGGTAATGAGCTCACCACAGACCTACAAGGGGTATATATGAGGTAATGAGCTCACCACAGACCTACAAGGGGTATATATGAGGTAATGAGCTCACCACAGACCTACAAGGGGTATATATGAGGTAATGAGCTCACCACAGACCTACAAGGGGTATATATGAGGTAATGAGCTCACCACAGACCTACAAGGGGTATATATGAGGTAATGAGCTCACCACAGACCTACAAGGGGTATATATGAGGTAATGAGCTCACCACAGACCTACAAGGGGTATATATGAGGTAATGAGCTCACCACAGACCTACAAGGGGTATATATGAGGTAATGAGCTCACCACAGACCTACAAGGGGTATATATGAGGTAATGAGCTCACCACAGACCTACAAGGGGTATATATGAGGTAATGAGCTCACCACAGACCTACAAGGGGTATATATGAGGTAATGAGCTCACCACAGACCTACAAGGGGTATATATGAGGTAATGAGCTCACCACAGACCTACAAGGGGTATATATGAGGTAATGAGCTCACCACAGACCTACAAGGGGTATATATGAGGTAATGAGCTCACCACAGACCTACAAGGGGTATATATGAGGTAATGAGCTCACCACAGACCTACAAGGGGTATATATGAGGTAATGAGCTCACCACAGACCTACAAGGGGTATATATGAGGTAATGAGCTCACCACAGACCTACAAGGGGTATATATGAGGTAATGAGCTCACCACAGACCTACAAGGGGTATATATGAGGTAATGAGCTCACCACAGACCTACAAGGGGTATATATGAGGTAATGAGCTCACCACAGACCTACAAGGGGTATATATGAGGTAATGAGCTCACCACAGACCTACAAGGGGTATATATGAGATAATGAGCTCACCACAGACCTACAAGGGGTATATATGAGATAAGGAGCTCACCACAGACCTACAAGGGATATATATGAGGTAATGAGCTCACCACAGACCCACAAGGGGTATATATGAGGTAATGAGCTCACCACAGACCTACAAGGGGTATATATGAGATAATGAGCTCACCACAGACCTACAAGGGGTATATATGAGATAAGGAGCTCACCACAGACCTACAAGGGATATATATGAGGTAATGAGCTCACCACAGACTGACAAGGGGTATATGTGTGACAATGAGCTCACCATAGACCTACAAGGGGTATATATGAAATGAGCTCACCACAGACCTAGCTACAAGGGGTCGATAAATCAGAGTAAAAGGGTAATATAAACAAAAGAAAGTCCCATGACTGGCCTCGATAAATCGGAGAAAAAGGGTAATATAAACAAAAGAAAGTCCCATGACTGGCCTCGATAAATCAGAGTAAAAGG
>NW_018407879.1:65544-73052 GCF_002113885.1 Mizuhopecten yessoensis | reverse complement strand
AAGAAGTTGTTTGAAGATTTTAAGACATTTGACCCCTTTGACCTTGAAAGTTGGTCAAGATCGTTCATTTTAACAAACTTGGTAGCCCTTCATCCCAGCATGCTACAGGTTCAATATCAGTACCATTGGCCTTTTGGTTATTGAGGAGAAGTCGCTTTGTAAGATTTTAAGACATCTGACCCCAGTGACCTTGAAAGTTAGTCAAGGTCATACATTTTAACAAACTTGGTAGCCCTTCATCCCAGCATGCAACAAGCCCAATATCAGTACCCTGGGCCTTTTGGTTATTGTGAAGAAGTTGTTTGAAGATTTTAAGACATCGGACCCCATTGACCTTGAAAGTTGGTCAAGGAAATTTATTTGAACAAACTTGGTAGCCCTTCATCCCAGCATGCTACAGGCCCAATATAAGTACCCTGGGCCTTTTGGTTATTGAGAAGAAGTTGTTTGAAGATTTTAAGACATCTGACCCCATTGACCTTGAATGTGGGTCAAGGTCATTCATTTGAACAAACTTTGTAGCCCTTCATCCCAGCATGCTACAGGCCTAATATCAGTACACTAGGTCTTTTGGTTATTGAGAAGAAGTTGTTTAAAGTAAAAACTTGACGCCGGACAGTCAGATGACAGACGACGGACGGACGGGCGGACGACGGATGCAGCACCATCGGGCAGGTGAGCTAATAAACAAAATAAAGTCCCACGACTGGCCTCGATAGATCAGAGTAAAAGGGTAATATAAACAAAAGAAAGTCCCATGACTGGCCTCGATAAAACAGAGTAATAGGGTAATATAAACAAAAGAAAGTCCCATGACTGGCCTCAATAAATCAGAGTAAAAGGGTAATATAAACAAAAGAAAGTCCCATGACTGGCCCCGATAAATCAGAGTAAAAGGGTAATATAAACAAAAGAAAGTCCCATGACTGGCCTCGATAAATCAGAGTAAAAGGGTAATATAAACAATCAGAGTAAAAGGGTAATATAAACAGACTCCCAATTTTTGACCATTAATTTGATATTTCCAACCTAAGCGAAAAGGCGACAATAATGTCACATAATAATAATAACAAGCAAATTCATTGAATTTATATCCCCCGCTTGCAGGACATATTGTAGGTTAACATTATTGAGGTTAGGTTTAAACATGCGAGTATCGTGCTGTTGAGACATAATGTATAGCTTGAAACTCGAAGAAGAAGAAAAGCCCTATACCTCATAGACTATCCGTAAATATGCACAAATCACATCAGTTGGCAAACTAAACATGAGTCTGATGTGCATACGGAATTTGGTTGAAACATCTGAACATTTTTTACAGCAATTATCATATGAAAATCAAAGAGTGCCCCATTTGGGTGGAGTTATTAAGCGGAAACTACAGATGACATTTTTCGTTAATGAAGGGGGACATAACTCTGCCAAATGGAGTCCGATTAAAGTGGTTGTCAATCTAGGCAGAGTCCGTAATGCGTTGAACCCTGTTACTAAGTTAATATATTATTGGATAATGTTTGCAAGAGTTAATGAACAGAAACGGCAGATGACATTTTCGGTTATTCAAGGGGCCATAACTCTGCTAAATGGGGTCCGCTGAAAGCGGTCATCAAACTTGGCAGAGCCCTTAAGGCATTTAACCCTGTGACCAAGTTTGAAGAAAATCGGTTAACAATTGTTATAGTTATTGCATGGAAATGAAGCGTGACAGACAGACAGACAAACAGAGGTTAAAATCCCCCGTTTCGGTGAAAGCGGGGGATAATAAAAATTTGAGGTTCTTATATATCGCTTTATCACAACCTAGGTCCTAGGTCGTCTCAAAGCAGTTCACAAATTATTATCCGTGGTTATAGGGCCTTTGCAACCAGCCAATATCTTTCTCAACCCCCATGGGAGCATACAGCCTGTGCTGCCATTTCGGCACTCACAGCTAGCATTCTACAATTTTAGCACTGCCCAAACACGTTCTCATTTACAGCTGAGTAGACTGGAACAAGCGGAGTAAAGCATCTTCTCAAAGATACAACACAGTGCTGTGAACCTGCAACCCTTCGGTCACGAGCCCGGCGTCATACCCTAGACTACCGCGTCTTCGTTATGCACAATTAAAATCAGCCACAGTACACCCCCCCCCCCCCTTTTAAATGAATTTGTCCTCTCACACCATAACAACCCAGGTTCTAACTCCCTAGCTGTCACAGCAGGGAGGGCCAAGAACACCATTTGTAACGAAAAGAGAGTAGTGTGCTTCCACCTGGGACCAAACTTGCGATCCCAGACTTCTTTGTTAGGCGCTCTATAGTCACCGTAAGCCTTTAACTTAGTGCTAGAGAGAATTTCCCTTCAGCTCAATTCATACTATAATATTACAGCAACAGACTTGGAAGCTTGGGAAGCTGGGGGTTGCGGGTTTTATCCCTGGTGAATGTTGCGGGTTTTATCCCTGGTGAAAGTTGTGGGTTTTATCCCTGGTGAAAGTTGCAGGTTTTATCCCTGGTGAAAGTTGCGGGTTTTATCCCTGATGAAAGTTGTGGGTTTTATCCCTGGTGAAAGTTGTGGGTTTTATCCCTGGTGAAAGCACACTTCTCTCTTTCCTATTACAAAATCCACCTGTATCTGACTTGTATCAATATACTTGTACCAACTTGTGTCGTTGACTTTTGCAGGTGTTACGTAGTGTAAACACTACTACTGACAACATTGAGAAAAGGCATCATCCATGGTGTCATAATTACAGGTGTGGATCCCTGATTACAGGTTTGTTCAGTTCATGTTTTACCATACTCAACAGCACAGGTAAGATGCATATTTGAAATATAAACAATATCATAGTTACATATGAATGTCAGACAAAATAATCTAATATCCAATATATTTCTTAACATATTTGTGAATTAGCCAAATTGGGGCAAATATGGGTGTTTTTTTCTCTCCCCCTTACCCAAACTTTTCTTCAATATATATATACAAACAGTATGTGTCTATAGCTAAATTTAGCTATACTACCGTCTGACCATTTCAGTTTACCGTAACTTGTGATGTGCTACATAAAATCTGGGGACCAGTTGCTGCTGGTGAAAGTTTTAACAATGTAACATTAAGGTTTAATTTTTTATTGAACACAACGTTTGATAACCTACCGCTGGGACTGGGCTTTAGAACCAGGTGCTCAGGTTCTGGAATATATGGGATATATTATCGCACTCACTAGATATCGCACCCCCTTATACTAATAAATCATATGAGTTATTAGTATAAGGGGGTGCAATATCTGCAGACTCAATATCTAGTATATACTAATAAATCATATGATTTATTAGTATAAGGGGGTGCGATATCTAGTGGGTGCGATAATATATCACATATATTCCAGAACCCGAGCACCTGTGTTTAGAATAAGACAAAGTAGCCTCCTAGGTAGGTAGTGTATATAAACCTTCAAGTAGATAACACTGATATCAATATAATTATCACAACGGCCATTGATTGGACCACATTCCACTAGGCTAGTGACTAGCCATAAAAAAAAAACCACTAGACCTACTTCCACGTCGATCTTAATCTATCATCTTGTGTACATATATAATAAATGCATAATTATTCTGACAACGAGCTTCGTACAGCTTCCGACATACAATGCCCAAAGACCAGCGTAACAACATCACGTCAATAGATTGTGTTGTTTATACCTGCAGACTCAATTCGATAGCCATTTCCAGATCCCGCTCATATTGGAGGGAGAGTTGATCACTTGTAAGTTCAGCGTGCTGCTCTGTGCTTTGTTCAATATCCTCGCTATCATCTCCGCCATTTGCACTGTCTTCTTCGGTGTTGTCATCGTCCGATATAACGATGACAACGTCCATTTTCTCGTCCATGGAGTGAACGTTTTTTTCTCTCTATGGTTTGTGCGTGTGAAATGCGACATTCGGAACTCTATTTAAAAGTATCGTCAACTCGCCTCACTTCCGAGTTGCCGGTTACCATCTCGCCCCACTTTTGTTTCGCACAATTGCGTGCATAGAAGATGGCTATAGTTGCGTTGACAATCAAACACTCAGAGACGTGTTATACGTCTCTGCTGGTGATTACGATTAAAACCACAAAGAAACCTTTAATGAAATTTACAAAATAAATGGAAAATATGGAAAATAGATTAATTCAAAATACAAAAGTTTACAAACATTTTAAAACTGATTAAAACTTATTTCATCAATATTCAAAAATCGACTTATTAATTCCAATATTAAATAATTAATACAAAGAAACAATTTCGATTTTTTTTTTATTTATTCACTTGACAAACAAATGCATACTTTTGAACTTGCATTGAGTGAATTTGATCATGTTTAAAAACTAACTTTTACAAAGATAGAAACACTGAATGCTTTTCAAAAATAAGCAAAATCAAATTATGTATACTGAACTGCTTATATTATAAAATAAATTAACAAAACTTTGAAAGTCGATTTAATATAAAAAATAAATAAAAAAATGAGCAAAATCAATTAAAAAAAATGATTTTCAAAAATAAATATCGAAATCTTGATATATACCAGTTATGCATGTAGACTCTATATGTACATCTAATTTAAAATAATTGAAAAGCGATTTAAAGATGTATTTGTTACCTAAACAAATCAATTTAATCAAATTTTATAAAAAATGTATCTATATAAATCTTCTGAGACAAACAGAACATTTTAAATAAAAGTCCCTACATGTACAGTGTAGTCAGTCGGGACCCAAATCGGATCACTCTTTGCAAAAACACTTATAAACCATAAATCTGTTAATAGCTAAGTTATTACAGTAAAGTATCCTTATAGTACATAGGTATGCACAATTTTAAGTCTAGAGCTGATTGATTGTCGAGTTCAAATATTATTAGAAGACGTATTCAAAAAAAAATAAAAAAAAAATAATAAAAAATGTTAACTTCACGTCGTTACTGAAAAATGGCGCGTGTGTGACTGAACTACGTATTAACAGAGACGTATATATTAAGTAATACCACGGAATTAGATTAGGACTGTTATCTAAGTCCGTGGTAATACATACGTCTCTGGTATTAGGTTTTGGACTGTAGGAATAAATTAAGACTATAAGTTGTACTCATACAAATTCCAAAGGTCATCATAAAATGTTAAAATGCTGACAAAGAATATTTATCTGAAGCACTTTCAATATTGCAAAATTTAAGCTGTGACTTGATCCGTTTTTGGGTACTGAGATGTGCAAAAACCGAACATCAGAGCCCTACCTAGGTGTTTATTTCATTGGTAAGAACACCCATCAATATTCGTCTTTTGGTACAACCTAATATAACTTATATAATGCACCGCTGAACAATCGATGGTATGGTGATCCATTTAAGGTCTACTGTACGTCACATTTTTATGTTTTTTGTTATCCTATTTCAAACGCGTAAATAAACTAGTTATTTTTAATTAACTAATGATCTTCTTCTTTAGGGTGCAGGGGCTCCATCAATATTGACGATTATGCCCTCGGGGGTCCTATCACAGAGGCGTGAAAAAAGGGGTTATTTACAGTGATTAGTTTAATTTATTAATTTATATATTGTAAGCCTGCTCACAAATTTCATTTATGTGTTTCAATATTAAGCGGAACTATTAGGATTAAAGTAAATTTTGACGCAAAGTTATTAAAGCGCGAAATCAAGGCGAGTTCGTACAGAGCGATAACAGATTGGGTACGAGTTGACTATATTTCTAATCATCGCGTCGTTAATAACTACCAACGAGTCCCGAACGGTAAAAAACACGTGACGGGGATTCCCCCGATATTCCCAAGCCATCTTTTTAACCAATGAGATATAGACGAATCGTACACATTTTGAACAAAAAATCGATTTGATTTGCAAAGCTTTCACGAGAGATTAAATTGTAAGCTCCAAATGCTATTGCAGTCGGCAGGTAGGTCCAAGAATCGACTATGCATGTATGGTCAGGTCTAAATGCCGGCGGCCGCATCTACCATGGTGTTTTCCCAGGATATTACGACAGTGGCAAAAATATTATGGGAATTTCCACGCCCCGCCGGGTATGTCATGGAGACGGTGCATGGTGCACAGGTTTTGGCCTCGTGACGGATATATATAGATAATTCATAATAGTTAGGCCTATGCATGACGTTTCCTTTGACGCTACTTGCCCACCGCGCGACAATGGGTTCTTGTACAATATACTTTACTTTAATTGATTGCTAGAATTTTCAAAAATGCATTTAAATGTTGACTATGCATTTAATTTCATAACGATGATGATAAAAAATACTTCAAAAGTTGTTTCTGAATCCGTTTTTAAACACAGCTCATGGGCGATAGATGTTATATAAGCATACGTTCATTTTTAGTTTAATTTGACCGACAGATAGGAAGGGACGATAGTTGTAAAGGGAAACAAATAGAACGAATTGATAGAGGTTAACAGTACACGTGTACGTAGTTCATTCATAGCGTTTTGTTGCAAATAAGAAACGCAAGTTACTTCAAGGTAACTAGGTCAGGAAATTTTGTGTAGAATAATACAGGTATGTTTAGGACAAAAAATAAATTAGCATCTACTCTAAAGATCTCGACAGCTCTCGCACATGTATTAGCATATCATATACTGCATAATGAGCCCTGAAGATAATATATCTATGCGATCGAAATATTTTACGCGAAAAAAATCTGTTTAAATGTTGAATTATCTGGGTATCGTATTTTCTCGCCCAGACTCCATATATTTAATGAAACCAAAAGCAATCTTATTAAACACAACCTCTGTAGATATGTATGACGTTTTGAAAAAATCAAACAGAATTGTTAAACCAGTCAATATCACAGGGACCTGAGAATTTGTTACAGCTTTCTTGTTATTAATGCGCCTTTTGGGTTTAAAGTAACAGACACAGGTCTCATCCCCTGTAAGTAACTCATATAGCTTTCTTGAGTCGCAATTTCCGTACTTTTTCAATATATCTTTTAGCA
This sequence comes from Mizuhopecten yessoensis, assembly GCF_002113885.1. NCBI lineage: Eukaryota > Metazoa > Mollusca > Bivalvia > Pectinida > Pectinidae > Mizuhopecten > Mizuhopecten yessoensis. The sequence continues at coordinate 66,055 of NW_018407879.1, read as the reverse complement.
CATTTCGAAAGTTTAGCCTTTCGTTCAGTTGTGAGCTGAAGGGGGATCCATTTGATTTCAACATATTTTATTAACATAGAAGAATGTTACACTGTCAAAAGGATTGGACAACAGGCTTATAGCCTATATAAGTCCTCTCCATTGATGGTAGGTGTATGGACATAATGGATTGATTTTATAATAATAAGATTTTGCTTACTGTCAAAAATCAACGTTTGTAAATCTAATTAGATATTTACATAATTAAGAGGTTATTATATAAAATAGGGTGTGGGTGGGGGAAGGGGGATAACTCCCATAGAATAGTGTATTAATTAGATTTAGTCTGCAATATACAATGTAGGTAATATTTAAGGAATGATTTTTATTTTTTCAACATTTATGAGGTCATAACAACAATGGGTTTTTGGACATATTTTACATGAATCGCTAACGCGATTCATTCAATATGTCCATAAACCCATTGTTGTTATGACCTCATAAATGTTGAAAAAATAAAAATCATTCCTTA
>NW_018407879.1:59667-65328 GCF_002113885.1 Mizuhopecten yessoensis | reverse complement strand
TATATATATTGGTTATAGACCGCATATACATGTAGTATACAAGCTTTAATATCAGATTGAAGACCGCACAGTCCTTGTGTTACGTTTAGGTCTTCAACTGAACACTGTACAGGATCCATAGTAAATATTATTGCGGTATAATTCACAGTAATGCATTTGAGTACATATATGGAAAAATTGCAGATCTTAAGTATGTACACTAAAAATTAAAGATATAAGTAGTATGGGAGAATATAAAAGGAAAGCATAACAATATCATGATAACCAGCCAGAGATGTACTCCTGTACGAATGGATGTTGTTTTTATAAATAAGTGTTATTATCTACAAATATATATACATGTGTATATATATTAACTCAAAATGTGTCAAGTTGCCTGGTATTATACTCGATATTCAACAAATCTTTTAGCTTTAACTATATATTTTAGGATAGAGCTAAGAATTTCCATATTTACACTTCTTACATGTTTGACAGCCATATAGTAAGTTGGTGAGATGAAAATGGTTATGGTTTCCAATAAGTTCAAGTTCATTTTTTAGTAATGCTCTTTGGACTGAAAACAGAGGACAGTGAAGAAAAAAGGGGGATCCATCGGGCCTAAAGCTTGGCTAATTTAAAGCACTCGATCAGAATGTGATGTGTATTGACTTCTGAAATGCCAATCATGTGAGCAATCTCAGAAACTGTATAACGACAATCATCCTTAATTATCTATTTCACAACAAAACGTTCTCTTTGATGCAGCAACAACTGGCCTCCCTGGCCGTGCGCTATATTTGATGTCAACTTCAACATTCTAAAATGTGATCACCTACCTAAAATCCTTTCTCAATATGACAACAGAGGTTCATTTTGTGCTGCACAACTCTGCCTGTATAAATTATCTGATGTAGCCAACAGTTGTAAAGTGACGTAAAGAAGTTTATAGGTACAGTGCTCTTTAGCTTTTTACTCTTGAACTTTAGATACATAATATAATAAACAACATATAAATAGCGCCCTATATAATGTGTAAAATTACTCTAAAGCACTTTACAACATATGGATACTAGTATCAGTTGTAATTGATAAACAAAAAGGCTTACATGTACGATCTGCGTTATAGATTAAGCAAGAAGATAATCATTCCAATGTGCTCATAAATGAATAAATAAAGGATATTATGTACGTCTGTGCAAAGAGCCTAAAACGCAGACGTGAAAAAGTGAGGTTTTATGTCCTTCTTGAATTTGGCCAGGGTATTTGGTATACGGATTTTTTCATTATTTTGACCTTAAGTGACCAGTCGGATATGGACGAAGGTGGCCGTATGATGTAGTAAAATGTTAACTTGTAAAATCGATGCTTCCTGTCCTTTCTGTGTATTCCTCGTGATCAATGACAACTGTCCGGACAAGGTAGGTTCTTACCATTCTTCACTAGAAACAATGCCAGGTTATATGAAGTAGCTTTGATATGATTAACATAAAGGAGCACCTGCTCGGCGTTAATAGGGACGGGTTGACGTTGACACATTTATCATACAATATATTAATTATCACTTATATAACCCTCCCTTAACCGACACTGTTTACACACCATGTCATATTTGGTTCGGCGTTCAAAAACCGGATATCATGATTTTAGAAAGATGTCGACTATTGAAGAATTAACTTACACTACATAATGGTGGCTGATTTCTGCCGTTTCGTTGTTTCGTTTTGTCGCCTCGACAGAACGATAATCTTCGTCTTTTCGCCCACGATAATTATCGTTAAAAGACGCCATACCTCAACGCGAAATACCGAAAACGTAAAGTCTCAAATTAGCGACTTCACGTTTTCGTTATTTCGCGTTGAGGTATGGCGTCTTTTCGTTATGTCGCTACGAATTGACGATAGTTAGCGGGGGCGAAAAGACGAAGATTATCGTTCTGTCGAGGCGACAAAACGAAACAACGAAATGGCAGAAATCAGCCATCATACCATCGTGATGTCATTAGGAAATATGCTATTTCTGTGGAATGAAGATCGATGATTTTTTATTATGTTAAATCGTATACCTTATGGTTTTGTTATCAGTGTCCGGGATTTCGCTATGAGGATGTGACATTACTTGGGCCTGACTAAAATATACACGGCCAGTGTCGTCTATAAAGAAACTGGTCTGTTACTCTTTGCTCGTTTTACGAGCCTCCTTTTAAATCTCTCCATTGTGGATGTTTTACTCAAGTATGATATATTTTGGTTCGAATTATGTTTTAATAATTTAATCTTGCTTGTAACAAGCATTTTCATTGGCTTAAACAGAGACGTATAATAAATGTCGTCGCCATTTGTAACGTCGCTTTTGATTGGTTGATACAGCAGCGCAATAATTTGTAAGAGAAACACAAAAAAACGGAGTATACTCTCATCAAAACCTCTTCGCGGTTTATTTAGAGTACACTCCGTTTTTTGTGTTATAGCTCCGTAACATGAAAAATCTATTCAAGTTAATCCTGAAATAGCATTTCGGTATTAATCAAGTGACTAGCGTAGTGTTAGGATCTTAAGAATGTTCACCTTTCAATTGAGATACCCTATTCTCTTTCCCTAGATAGTTGTATTAACACTTTGTTTCCCCGTGCAAGACATTATTTTCGCTCACCTCTACATACAATATTCGATACACGTGTCTCATACAGAACACTTGTTCTGGACCCTAAACAGCTCTATCCACACTTGTTCTGGACCCTGAACACCTCTATCCACACTTGTTCTGGACACACCCTGAACACCTCTATCCACACTTGTTCTGGACACCCCCTGAACAGCTCTATCCACACTTGATCTGGACACATCCTGAACACCTCTATCCACACTTGTTCTGGAAACACCCTGAACACCTCTATCCACACTTGTTCTGGACACACCCTGAACACCTCTATTCAAACTTGATCTGGACACACCCTGAACACCTCTATCCACACTTGTTCTGGATACACCCTGAGCACCTCTATCCACACGTGTTCTGGACACACCCTGACCACCTCTATCCACACTTGTTCTGGACACACCCTGAGCAGCTGTATCCACACGTGTTCTGGACACCCCCTGAACACCTCTATCCACACTTGTTCTGGACACACCCTGAACACCTCTATCCACACTTGTTCTGGATACACCCTGAGCAGCTGTATCCACACGTGTTCTGGACACACCCTGAACACCTCTATCCACACGTGTTCTGGACACACCCTGAACACCTCTATCCACACTTGTTCTGGACACACCCTGAACACCTCTATCCACACTTGTTCTGGACACACCCTGAACACCTCTATCCACACTTGTTCCGATGTGAAATATCCTTGCCTCACCAAAGTAGGGACGGGGATTCCCCACCCAAAATAATTGTATGACGACGAGTCAACAAAACAATGAAGTAACTTCAACTATAAATAAACGTAAATTAATGTTTTTGACAGGGTCATCAGGTCAAGAGAAAAAAGTAATACCCCTCCCTGCTTGAGTATCAGTTTGGGAATCGCAACCCGTAAGGAAATATTCCTAAGTTGCCAAACACTTAGCAATCCTTGTGTTTGGCAACTTAAGAATCTTTTCTTATCACATCTTTTGAAACTTTGTGTTGTAAGTTTGTCCGTCAGCAGTCAACATCGTTTACGGAAATAATATATTCGGAGTAAACTCTTGAATACCGAATCAACTGTGAATGTAAACACCGTAGGTAGGGGAAGTATGGATGCTACTGTCGATAAAGAAGAATTTCATGACCGTTCCGCTTCAAACACAGATAATATCCAAAACTCTTGTGGAGAGTAACCAATCGGCTGCCTTCACTTTCACTAATGTTTGGGGATGGGAAGGCAATACACTGGACAGATTTATCCCGATGGAAAGTAGTGTTTCTGATAGCATGAAACCTGATTACAAGGTCATGGCAGATCGTGGAGACCTTGTTAGAGACCTTTTGCTAGGAAGACATGCTACGTTAACCCTTTCATCCCTATGTAACTTTAATAGACTCTACCATGCATTGATCTGGATGTTTCCATTATGGTCTATAGTGGTGAAAGGGTTAAACATTAATGGAAGTGACATTGGTAAAAAAGAAGTTACCATGAGAAAGCATTCGTGTAGAGAGAGCTATTTTTCTGCATACTATCTGACAAATTTTATTTGACAGTGAAATGTTATTTGAACCACATGTTAAATGTAGATACTGGACTGGTACCAGTCACATGCATTTTTATTACAGTGTAGCGGTTCAATGATGTGGGGGATTATCGCTTGGCAGTGGAGGTATTATTCATCTTCTTCAACAACAACAAAATCCGTTAGTTGCTTATATACAATTCGAAACGGTCACATCATTATATATCAATATTCCGGATTTCGCCTCAAGGGGAATAACTCCGCTTATCTTAAGATCATCTGTCTAGCCATACCATATCCATACCATCCCGCCCCCTTAAACTAACAGGCTCTACAAATAATAGGCCTGTTACCGCTAGACGGATGATCCGAAGAGAAACAGTAAAATATTTTGGAAGAACTTTATAACATACTGCATCCTATGACAATAAGAACAGACAAATGTGCTAGCAACTCCCTGCCAATGTAAATAAGGTGAAGTCATCATAACGAATCAATGTAGGCAATGACATTTGCATATATATAATATGGAATGTATCCAGTAGAGACCCTAAAATCTAAGTAACAACAGAATATATAATCAACATCTGGTAGGCACACCTATAAGCCATTTACACACTCTCTACCATGGAACCACACACAGTTACTTCCCTTACCAATATACCTAACTTAGAAAATTAATCATATTACTCAAAAAAAGGTAATGTCTGGACACAACAGGCAAAATATTATCATAATTTCTACAATTCAAGATGACATATATAATATTACCCTAAAACAATTTGGGAGACAACAGTATTGTTTATCTAGCGAAATGGTCAAATGTCTAATTGCATGGCATTTGAAACAGCACATAAATTCTAATTCATGGATGATGTCACACCGGTAAGAGAATCTATAACTTGGAGACATTGTTAAGACTTTGTAAAACAAAACATACTTCTTCTGAGAAGGAAACAGCAACACAAAGATTAATATAACATGATACACGTATTAACAGTATTAACTGGAACAGTTTGAAGGGGAAAAAATACTGCTGACATATATGGCACAACTTCATTGAGTAATAAGTATTTCGCAGAACAATACATGAACGTTACCGGAAGTTGTTTAAAACATGTCGTCATGAGTTAATAATTACAAATAACCATAATATATCAACTAATATTGGTATTATCTCAATGAAGCAATCCACACAAATACTGTTCGGAAAAAGTTGAAAAAGAAGGGATCCGATACCATATGAACTTATTACCAGTCAATTATGGTGTACTCCTCAATATAAGGCATGAATCATACAGATTGAAATGTGTATTGAATTGAAAACAACAAAAACAAGAATAACAATATTACGCACCCTATGCCATATATTGGTGACAATCAAAAATACAGAGAACATTTAGTTTCCGTAAAAACTCGAGTAATCTGCGCACTTTAAAAATGAAAATAAAAGACATTTTCAACGTTTGGGGAGTGCAGACCACAAAGCTACAGGACTCTCAAGTATTCTTGAGGGCGGGGG
>NW_018407879.1:12082-59579 GCF_002113885.1 Mizuhopecten yessoensis | reverse complement strand
GGAGGACAACTCCCAAGGTCAAACACAAAGTAAAGACATTAAGAACATTCCACCTATGCAAATTACATTGGTGCGCCAGTTACACGAGTCACCACGGTATAGTACAATTATCCAAATTCCAAAGTATAACACACAGTTTTACCAGTAATTTCAACAAGTCACGCCTGAGCATAGTATCCAAATGCAATCTATTGTCATTGTGGGTAACCATATAATCATTTAAACATTTGCATTTGTAAGTAATCCACTTAGAAAGACAGGCATCAATTGCAGTTTAAAACCCGAAAATCACTAACTAACACTGTTCATTCAAGATAATTTGAAACACACGTAAACGATTACAATTGTTTCTGGTTTCATAGTATGCAACATGATACAAGTAAGATAAACCCACTAAAACTTCGTCAAGAATTGAGCAATAAAATAATCCTCAATACCAACAGCATTCCATGCAAACCATGGCATTATGTATTCATCCGTATCATTCAAACTTTAGTTCACTACAAATCATACCATTATTCTGACTATGTACAAAGTTCATGGCACCAGATTCATGGCACCAGAGGCGGTGGCCTCCTATTGATAGCCTTGCGAGCTTTCCCATTCAATGAAGTGTCCTTGACCCATATTGCATTCTGAGCAGGTTCACCAACGAGTTGGACAAGATATTCACAACCGGAAGGTGAGTGTCTCTGAGCAAGAACACGTTTAATCTTGTGTAATCCCTCCACATCTGAGGAGACCGAACCATGAGTGTCTGCCAGCGGATCAATGTGATCGACATCACGGAATCGAAGAGGTTTCCCTCGTTGTCTTTCAGGGCGTGTTAGCATAGGTAATTGCTGTGTGTGTGTCTGGGAGGAAGAAGAGTCCCCGGGAGTATGGACAGTCTGGGAATTGCTACTATCATCACTGCTGTAGTCTTGATCCTGTGTCAGTAGATCAGCTTGTACTCCCACATCCTCCTTGAGGACAGCTCTGTTGGAAGTGACCACTCGAAAGAAAGAATCTGGCGTAGGTTTCCGAACGTAGGCCATCTTCCATCTATCCACATGCATGGGAAGGGGTAACACAATGGCGGTGACCGGGTCTTGAAGTGTAAAGAGATGAGACGAAACAATCACTTGCACCACGTACACACCTGTATACAAGTTCTGAAGCTTCCGTCCCGCACCAGTAGGTTGTTTGGCGAGAAACACATAATTCCCAACAGCCAGTTGAAGTGGTCTTGCTGTGGAATTGGCATTGGCCACCATCCTGTACTGAGCAGTCTTAACATTTTCCAGCATGTCTGTTCTAATGAGCTGAATACGTTGTTGTAGACCTTTTATGTATGAATGCATATCCTTCGGCAGAGATTGTAAGTCGGAGGGGAGGATATGTGTAGACAGGGAAAGCTGGGACGCTGACCAAAGAGTATTTCATACGGTGGATGTTCAGTGGAGCTGTTTACAGACAAGTTCATTGCCACAGTAAGGGAAGGTAGCACATCCTCCCAGTTTGATCGTGTACTGTCCATGTATGGGGTGAGTTTTGCAGCCAGTGTCAAATGAGTTCTTTCACATGCTCCAAGGCAGTGGTGCACGAAACTTGGTGTAAATTCCTCTTTTACCTCAAATAAACGGCACAACTCTTGCGTTACCCTCGATGTAAATTCGGTACCTCTGTCGGACACCAGAGTATCACAGCTGCCGTAGGTAGTAAGCATACGAAATAGAACGGTAGACACTGTACAAGCAGCATCACTAGCCATGGGCTCCATGTAGATAAATTTGCTGAACATATCTATAGCTGTCAGTATGAAAGTCTTTCCAGACGGTGTCATGGGTAGTGGGCCAAAGCTGTCTACTTGCCATACGCTGTACGGCGCACTTGGTGTAGCGGATGCCGCGTCAGTTGACGCTGTTGCCATGAGATACACGAACGCACATAATCTGTTATGATATCAGCCATGTGTTGGAAGAAAAAATGTCCCTTGACCTTGTCAAGACAGTCGTGGATTCCACTATGACCTCCCATCGGACTGTCGTGATAAAGTCGAAGCACATCTTGTACATGAGAGTCGGGTAGAGCTAATTGGTACGTGTTCATGTCTTTAGTACGTTTAGCCCTGGCAACGCACGAGTGAAATAGCACACCATCCATCAACATAAAGTCTGAACTTTGAAGTATAACACGTCGCGCGTCCTTCTGACTAATTGGTAAGGTCCCATCCACAAGGTACATGTAAATGTCTTGAAATGCGGTGTCATTTCGCTGTAACAATGCCAATTCATCTGCAGGCTTTCCCAATACACGAAATGTGGCATGTGTGTAGTCTGTTCTCCAAATTCCGAGTCAGAATGGGGTACAAAAGATTGTTCGGCTTCCGTTACTGTTGTATCCTCATTGGTGTTGTTTGACATTCGTTCTAGATCTGGAATCAATGGTAGAGGCGGGTCTTGGACATCAAAATCCGTGTCCAGTGCAAACTGACGATGATCATGAGTGACAGTACTATCGATGTCTGTTGGTATCCCCATTTGGGTTTCCCCAGAGTCAATATCGGTGGTTTTTTGGAAAGGGTCACTATCACTGAGAACATTCTGCGAATCTACTTGCGTGGCCTGGTGAAAATTGTCACTTCCAGATATTTCATGTTCACAGTCACTATTTCCAGACACACGGGTAGAGTACGCGTCACTCTCCACATGAAGATAAGGTGTTGGAACCTCAGTGATTTCATCGACATCTACACCGACTGACGGAGAAGATATAATATCCTTTGTACGACGTCGGAGCACTAAGGGAGATAACCTGCTCTGGATTAAGGGGTGTGTTCTGTATATGTGCCGCTTTTTATGTTCAGTAACACCATCGTCTTCCTCTGTTTCTGCATCATACTCGCAGGCTGAGTCGAGAAATGGCCGATCTTCACATATATTGTTCACCTCGGACACACGTTGAAAGAGCAAATCACTCAAGTTCTCCCCTGTAGGTAAAGTGATCGCAGGCACGTCCTTATCAACTGAAGGGAAATGAGGATCTCCTCATCTGGGTTAGCATCCAACACAGGTATCCCAGGAGTTGGGTGGCACCTCGACAGAGCATCCGGGACGACCATTTGACTGGCTGGTTTGTATTTGATTTCAATGTCAAACTGTTGTAACACCGCTACCCAGCGCTCATAGATAGCACCCTTCAGTGTAGATGGGGTTACTGAACATAAACAGCGGCACAGATACAGAACACACCCCTTAATCCAGAGCAAGTTACAATTTACACCCGGGCCATCAACCACGTGGGTAGTAAAATGTCACGTACGCACCGAGTTTGACACCGGTACCCTCGTGTGATCTTCTAAGTTCATCGTCAAACACAAATATATCAATCAAACATTACTTATTGACGAACTAATGAGGTGGGGGATTATCGCTTGGCAGTGGAGGTATTATTCATCTTCTTCAACAACAACAAAATCCGTTAGTTGCTTTTACACCATCTTCTTTTATCAGACTCTTATCTCAACAGACCGTAGTTACTTTTGAAATATAACTCTAAAATTAAAAACAAATAATTGACAATTGCTTAGCCTAATACGCCTGCAATCTGCCCTATTCATCTATCACGAAGCGCATGCCTGGTAAAACGCAATGTCTCAACCGTTCTAGATAAAGAGCAAAAAGATATGTCATTGTCCTTTGATAATTACCAGTCCTGTTACGTTAGATAAGAATGTATCCGTTGTCTCCTGGATTTATTAAAGGGTGATATGCTATATTTGTAAATACATGTATAAGCAGCGTGTTGAATACTTTTCTTTCTCTGCTGGAGTGTTTTGTAATATATTTCATATACCAATGCACATCCAATAGAGCTTAGGAGTTTAATAACACACATCTGTTTCTACAGTTCTATGGAACAATTCAGAACCAAAACAGATTTGGCCAATACATATCGGGTTTTTTTGTGAAGAATATAAAGTTTTATCCCAGTTTAAAAGGTTATGAGTTCGAATTATTACGGTTGTGTTGACATTGCGTCTTTTTTTATTCTATTTAACTATTCTATTTATTCATTTTCATTTCCCCCTACAATTTAACGTAAAAATGCATATGTAATATGTACATGTTTCAAATCCCAGCAACACATTGGTGTACCTTAAAGACTGTCTATGTTAATTGTTGAATTTCCTTTCATTAACACTTGTTGAAGGTGTCATTTAACTGCACGCTAGATCAACGTAAAATGTCACAAATGCGAAATCGTCAAGTTGGTCGTTTAATTACAGGTGGTCTGTCTCTCCAGCAGGTGTTACTTTATTTATTGATTTGTCGGCGAAAGTAATAAATTCTTTTAACTTTCGAATAACCAATAGGACGGTTATCTATCAGCATGCGATGACGTGCAACACACTCCATTGTTTGCTTAACAGGGGAAAAGTGGATTTTTAACTTTAGGGTTCACGTAACACGAAAGGGAAGCTAACAAATGATTTCCAATTTAGTCGTCAAACCCTATTCACTATATTTGTACGACTCGTGATTTGTTAAAAAAAAAAAAAACATTTTTGGTTGATAACGCTTACTATAAGACATGTCAAAGACATACTTAATGTGTTTGATGTTTAGGTAAAGATTTAATGCAAAATTAATTTAATCCAGTTTCCCTTGATCTGAAATACATGTATAAAGTCTCTAAACAGCTTGACATCAGTCATTTAAAAGTTTGGTCAGCTTTTGCTGTTACTATCAGACGCCATTTAAGTTACTAAAAATGTGAGGACTGTGGGGCAAAGATAAATCCCGATTGGGCTAAAAAACAGTAAGGGAGGAACATAAAACCACGTAATTAACTTCAAACATTAGAGGACTACAGGCCCCGGTTTCATCAACGTTCCTTAACTAAAATGTTTTAACTTAAAATCGCTAAGGAATTCCTTATATTTAAGGAAGGATTTAAGTTGAGGAAGCTTTATTAAACGCGATTTTATTTACGTTTAGGAATCTCCTTATATTTAAGGGAAAAGCCGGTTTAAGGAGTTTCCACCCTTCGTAATACACATGTTTTTCTTGTCGTATTTTCGTGTCGTCATTTCCGTATTGCGTATACGTATCGGGCATATCCATAAAGTTAAGGAACGTTGATGAAACCGGGGCCAGCAGGTTAATTTCAAATTAATAATAAGTAATGTGTGTATGGTATGAACATGCCACTACTCAAAAGAGATAAATGTTGCTCAATCAAAGTTATGAAATCTTCGGGGAGGAAGTAATCCACTATCAGTGTGTTCCACTATTACATTGAAAGGTAAGTGTCAAACACATACACGTGATTGTACCTATACAGTTGATAAATCTACAGAATGCAAAAATGAAAAACACATTACGTAACTTAATGAATCAGTGGGAGAAGGAGGTGATAATATAGCCTTAGACGAAACACGTGGATGACACTGAATCATGCAGCTGTTTTGTCCTTCTATGACCTCTCGGTGATATTAGAGGCCAAAATGTTGGAAATCTAAATTGGAGTGTTTCCGGTTAATTTCAAATGAAATAATCTGAAAAGTGTGTATATTATGAACCATGCCACTATTAAAAAAAATATCTAATTGTGGCCATTAAAATTACAGCAAACCTCGGCGAAAATAAAATTCACCAGCAGTGTCTACCATTTTATTTCCTGAAAGATAAACGCAACATACACCTGTTAATGAACCTTAAAATTTGGTAATATCTACACTGAGCAAAAATGAATTACACTGCTTCACACAGCTGGTTCGTCCTTCTGGGACTCACGTGTGATGCTAGGGACCTACAACATAGAATCCCAATGGTCCAAACTACTGTTGAAATATAATGACAGGTGGGTAAAACCCCTAAATGATCAATTACAAATATTGCAGGGTTACTGGTTAATTTCAAATAAAATAAAAATAAATAGATAAAAAAGAACGTAATACACACACAGATGGCTGTGTCTTAACATTTGGTAATATGCCTGTCTGGTAATAGACAGAGAATGTGTCTGGTAATAGACAGATAATGCCTGTCTGGTAATAGACAGAGAATGCCTGTCTGGTAATAGACAGAGAAGGCCTGTCTAGTAATAGACAGAGAATGCATGTCTGGTAATAGACAGAGAATGCCTGTCTGGTAATAGACAGAGAATGCCTGTCTAGTAATAGACAGAGAATGCCTGTCTGGTAATAGACAGAGAATGCCTGTCTGGTAATAGGCAGGTAATGCCTGTCTGGTAATAGACAGAGAATGCCTGTCTGGTAATAGACAGAGAATGTCTGTCTGGTAATAGGCAGGTATTGCCTGTCTGGTAATAGACAGAGAATGCCTGTCTGGTAATAGACAGATAATGCCTGTCTGGTAATAGACAGAGAATGCCTGTCTGCAAAAAAAAAAATCTTAACTTGCTTGATATCCTTGCCAATCATTTTCCATTTTTTAAAAAACGAAATACTAACTTTTTAAGCTTCTGTATCACAATCTTTCGGAATATTGCTGGCCTCGTTTTTATTGGATTCCTTTACATCACAACAATCCTTAAACTTTAACTAAGGAACCCGGAAACCGAAAAAAAAACATCCGTGTTATATATTTTTTTGTTACTTCCGTGTGAGGAGGGTTTGTACGAGAATGTTAATAAAATGACACAGAAAAAAAATGAACAAGTGTTGATTTGTGAAGAAAGAAAATAGACAGAGTTACATGTATTGTGGGTAGCCCATCCCCAGACAACACACGAATGATGTATGGATGTCTTTGGGAATTAAGGATGTACTCTTCTGAGGTTTCAATCACGTTCAAGTCTCGTTTTGATCTGGTGTAACGGATTTTTGTAATTTTTAACAAATTATGATCAAGTTTATTAGCAAACACGCATCTTAAAAATATGTCAAAAAACTAGATGCCTGTTATTTGTAGAACTTTTTTACAAGAATTTAAAAAAAATACCAATTCGGCGGCCATTTTGAAAATGTGTATTAATGTGTATTTCTTGCGCTTCAAAAAAGGTCAAAATTTCACCTTTTTTGACACTAGATTGATCACTTAAATTGTCACTGTGTCGCCATTTTAATTGTAGCAGGTTCAATTTTGCTGTACAACTTTATAATGTTTAATATGATAAAAATAATATGCAACAAACTGGAAAATTACATATTATTGATATTTTTTTTAAATATTTAGTGTAACTGAAGCACTTTTGATTTTTGACCCCGAAAAGAGTACAAAATAACAAAAATGATAATGGGACAAAAAAAGAAGCACACTGACCCCCCATTTTTGTGATTGTTTTAGAAAGAGAAACACATTTTCTTTTAATTCGTTAAATATTAAAAAAAGTTTAATAGCAGAACTTTTTTTATCAAGCATTTAATCTGCAAAAAATGGTAAAAAAATGAGTAGTTTTTCATTAAAAATAGGGGGTAGGGGTAACTAAAATCGGCTTTCTGAGTTTAAAGAATAAGATTAAAAACTTTTACTTCCATAATTTAAAAGGAAATAATATTTTCATCAATTCTACAAACATTCATACATATCTGATAACACACTTAAAGAAATTGTATGAATTTGTTCTGCAAATGATCAAAACCCAAAAAATCACCGAAAATCACATACTGTGTTAAATTGGTATCTTTGCAATTTCTACTATGCCATTAACTCCCTTTTCCAAAAATCCATATAAGAAAAAAAGTTTTATACAGGAATCCTTAATGTATATACACGAAAAACCAAAATTACCATACTGGGAGAGAAAAAAAATCCTTATCAGAAACGTTTATCACTGTCCCTTATAGTTAATTATCTAAACTTCTCACTACCATGCTGAAACTTCTCACTACCATACCAAAACTTCTCACTACCATACTGAAACTTCTCACTGCCATGCTTAAACTTCTCACTACCATACTTAAACTGCTCACTACCATACTTAAACCTCTCACTACCATACCAACACTTCTCACTACCATACTAACACTTCTCACTACCATACTGAAACTTCTCACTACCAAACTGAAACTTATCACTACCATACTTAAACTGCTCACTACCATACTAAAACCTCTCACTACCATACTAAAATATCTCACTTCCATACTAAAACTTCTCACTACCATACTAAAACCTCTCACTACCATACTAAAACCATCAAATCAAGGTTACTTCTCACTACCATACTGAAACTTCTCACTACCATACTAAAACCTCTCACTACTATACTGAAACTTCTCACTACCATACTAAAACCTCTCACTAACATACTAAAACTTCTCACTACCATACTAAAACTTTTCACTACCATACTAAAACCTCTCACAACCATACTTAAACTTCTCACTACCATACTAAAACATCTCACTACCATACTAAAACTTCTCACTACAATACTAAAACTTCTCACTACCATACTAAAACTTTTCACTACCATACTAAAACCTCTCACAACCATACTTAAACTTCTCACTACCATACTAAAACCTCACACTACCATACTAATACCTCTCACTACCATACTAAAATTTCTTACTACGATACTGAAACTTCTCACTACCATACTAAAACTTCTCACTACTATACTAAAACCTCTCACTACCATACTAAAACTTCTCACTACCATACTGAAAACCTCTCACTACCATACCAATACCTCTCACTACCATCCTAAAACTTCTCACTACAATACTGAAACTTCTCACTACCATACTAAAACTTCTCACTACCATACTGAAACTTCTCACGATCATACCAAAACCTCTCACTACCATACTAAAGCTGCTCACTGCCATGCTAAAACGTCTCACAACCATACTTAAACTGCTCACTTACATACTAAAACCTCTCACTACCATACTAAAACCATCAAATCAAGGTTACTTCTCACTACCATACTATAACTTTTCACTACCATACTAAAACTTCTCACTTCCATACTAAAACCTCTCATCACCATACTAATACCTCTCACTACCATACTAAAACTTCTCAATGCAATACTGAAACTTCTCACTACCATACTAAAACTTCTCACTACCTTACTAAAACCTCTCACTACCATACTAAAACTTCTCACTAGCTTACTAAAACCTCTCCTACCCTACTACAACTTCTCACTACCATACTAAAACTTTTCACTACCATACTAAAACTTCTCACTACCATTCTAAAACCTCTCACTACCATACTAAAACTTCTAATTACCATACTACAACTTCTCACTACCATACTAAAACTTTTCACTACCATACTCAAACCGTCAAATCAAGGCTACTTCATACTACCATACTAAATCTTCTCACTACCATACTAAAATTTCTCACTACCATAATAACACTTCTCACTACCATACTCAAACCACCAAATCAAGGTTACTTCATACTGCCATACTTAATCTTCTCACTACAATACTGAAACTTCTCACTACCATACTAACACTTCTCACTACCATACTAACACTTCTCACTACCATACTGAAACTTCTCACTACAATACTAACACTTCTCACTACCATACCAAAACTTCTCACTACCATACTAAAATTAACACTACCATACTAACACTTCTCACTACCATACTAAAACTTTTCACTACCATACTAAAATTTCCTTACTACCATACTGAAACTTCTCACTACCATACTAACACTTCTCACTACCATGCTACAACTTCTCACTACCATACTAAAAATTTTTACTACCTTACTCAAACCGTCAAATCAAGGTTACTTCATACTACCATACTAACACTTCTCACTACCATACTTAAACTTCTCACTACCATACTAACACTTCTCACTACCATTCTAACACTTCTCACTACCAAACTAATACTTTTCACTACCATACTAACACTTCTCACTACCATACTAAAACCATTGACAATCATACTAAAACGTCTCATTACCATACTACAACTTCTCACTACCATACTACAACTTCTCACTACCATACTAAAACGTCTCATTGCCATACAACAACTTCTCACTATCATACTACAACTTCTCACTGCCATACTAAAACTTTTCACTACCATACTCAAACCATCAAATCAAGATTACTTTATACTACCATACTAAATCTTCTCACTACCATACTAACACTTCTCACTACCATAATAACACCTCTCACTACCATACTAAAACCATCAAATCAGGGTTACTTCTCACTACCATACTAAAATCATCAAATCAGGGTTACTTCTCATTACCATACTAAGACCATCAAATCAGGGTTACTTCTCATTACCATACTAAAATCATCAAATCAGGGTTACTTCTCATTACCATACTAAGACCATCAAATCAGGGTTACTTCTCATTACCATACTAAGACCATCAAATCAGGGTTACTTCTCATTACCATACTAAGACCATCAAATCAGGGTTACTTCTCATTACCATACTAAGACCATCAAATCAGGGTTACTTCTCATTACCATACTAAGACCATCAAATCAGGGTTACTTCTCATTACCATACTAAGACCATCAAATCAGGGTTACTTCTCATTACCATACTAAGACCATCAAATCAGGGTTACTTCTCATTACCATACTAAGACCATCAAATCAGGGTTACTTCTCATTACCATACTAAGACCATCAAATCAGGGTTACTTCTCATTACCATACTAAGACCATCAAATCAGGGTTACTTCTCATTACCATACTAAGACCATCAAATCAGGGTTACTTCTCATTACCATACTAAGACCATCAAATCAGGGTTACTTCTCATTACCATACTAAGACCATCAAATCAGGGTTACTTCTCATTACCATACTAAGACCATCAAATCAGGGTTACTTCTCATTACCATACTAAGACCATCAAATCAGGGTTACTTCTCATTACCATACTAAGACCATCAAATCAGGGTTACTTCTCATTACCATACTAAGACCATCAAATCAGGGTTACTTCTCATTACCATACTAAGACCATCAAATCAGGGTTACTTCTCATTACCATACTAAGACCATCAAATCAGGGTTACTTCTCATTACCATACTAAGACCATCAAATCAGGGTTACTTCTCATTACCATACTAAGACCATCAAATCAGGGTTACTTCTCATTACCATACTAAGACCATCAAATCAGGGTTACTTCTCATTACCATACTAAGACCATCAAATCAGGGTTACTTCTCATTACCATACTAAGACCATCAAATCAGGGTTACTTCTCATTACCATACTAAGACCATCAAATCAGGGTTACTTCTCATTACCATACTAAGACCATCAAATCAGGGTTACTTCTCATTACCATACTAAGACCATCAAATCAGGGTTACTTCTCATTACCATACTAAGACCATCAAATCAGGGTTACTTCTCATTACCATACTAAGACCATCAAATCAGGGTTACTTCTCATTACCATACTAAGACCATCAAATCAGGGTTACTTCTCATTACCATACTAAGACCATCAAATCAGGGTTACTTCTCATTACCATACTAAGACCATCAAATCAGGGTTACTTCTCATTACCATACTAAGACCATCAAATCAGGGTTACTTCTCATTACCATACTAAGACCATCAAATCAGGGTTACTTCTCATTACCATACTAAGACCATCAAATCAGGGTTACTTCTCATTACCATACTAAGACCATCAAATCAGGGTTACTTCTCATTACCATACTAAGACCATCAAATCAGGGTTACTTCTCATTACCATACTAAGACCATCAAATCAGGGTTACTTCTCATTACCATACTAAGACCATCAAATCAGGGTTACTTCTCATTACCATACTAAGACCATCAAATCAGGGTTACTTCTCATTACCATACTAAGACCATCAAATCAGGGTTACTTCTCATTACCATACTAAGACCATCAAATCAGGGTTACTTCTCATTACCATACTAAGACCATCAAATCAGGGTTACTTCTCATTACCATACTAAGACCATCAAATCAGGGTTACTTCTCATTACCATACTAAGACCATCAAATCAGGGTTACTTCTCATTACCATACTAAGACCATCAAATCAGGGTTACTTCTCATTACCATACTAAGACCATCAAATCAGGGTTACTTCTCATTACCATACTAAGACCATCAAATCAGGGTTACTTCTCATTACCATACTAAGACCATCAAATCAGGGTTACTTCTCATTACCATACTAAGACCATCAAATCAGGGTTACTTCTCATTACCATACTAAGACCATCAAATCAGGGTTACTTCTCATTACCATACTAAGACCATCAAATCAGGGTTACTTCTCATTACCATACTAAGACCATCAAATCAGGGTTACTTCTCATTACCATACTAAGACCATCAAATCAGGGTTACTTCTCATTACCATACTAAGACCATCAAATCAGGGTTACTTCTCATTACCATACTAAGACCATCAAATCAGGGTTACTTCTCATTACCATACTAAGACCATCAAATCAGGGTTACTTCTCATTACCATACTAAGACCATCAAATCAGGGTTACTTCTCATTACCATACTAAGACCATCAAATCAGGGTTACTTCTCATTACCATACTAAGACCATCAAATCAGGGTTACTTCTCATTACCATACTAAGACCATCAAATCAGGGTTACTTCTCATTACCATACTAAGACCATCAAATCAGGGTTACTTCTCATTACCATACTAAGACCATCAAATCAGGGTTACTTCTCATTACCATACTAAGACCATCAAATCAGGGTTACTTCTCATTACCATACTAAGACCATCAAATCAGGGTTACTTCTCATTACCATACTAAGACCATCAAATCAGGGTTACTTCTCATTACCATACTAAGACCATCAAATCAGGGTTACTTCTCATTACCATACTAAGACCATCAAATCAGGGTTACTTCTCATTACCATACTAAGACCATCAAATCAGGGTTACTACTCATTACCATACTAAGACCATCAAATCAGGGTTACTTCTCATTACCATACTAAGACCATAAAATCAGGGTTACTTCTCATTACCATACTAAACTCATCAAATCAGGGTTACTTCTCATTACCATTCTAAGACCATCAAATCAGGGTTACTTCTCATTACCATACAAAGACCATCAAATCAGGGTTACTTCTCATTACCATACAAAGACCATCAAATCAGGGTTACTTCTCATTACCATACAAAGACCATCAAATCAGGGTTACTTCTCATTACCATACAAAGACCATCAAATCAGGGTTACTTCTCATTACCATACTAAAATCATCAAACCAGGGTTACTTCTCATTACCATACTAAGACCATAAAATCAGGGTTACTTCTCATTACCATACTAAGACCATAAAATCAGGGTTACTTCTCATTACCATACTAAACTCATCAAATCAGGGTTACTTCTCATTACCATACAAAGACCATCAAATCAGGGTTACTTCTCATTACCATACTAAAATCATCAAACCAGGGTTACTTCTCATTACCATACTAAGACCATAAAATCAGGGTTACTTCTCATTACCATACTAAACTCATCAAATCAGGGTTACTTCTCATTACCATTCTAAGACCATCAAATCAGGGTTACTTCTCATTACCATACAAAGACCATCAAATCAGGGTTACTTCTCATTACCATACTAAAATCATCAAATCAGGGTTACTTCTCACTACCATACTAAAACTTCTCACTACTATACTAAAACCTCTCACTACCATACTAAAACTTCTAATTACCATACTACAACTTCTCACTACCATACTAAAACTTTTCACTACCATACTAAAACCTCTCACAACCATACTAAAACTTCTCACTACCATACTAAAACTTCTTATTGCCATACTTAAACTTCTCACTACCATATCAAAACTACTCACTACCAGACTAAAATCATCAAGTCAGGGTTCCTTCTTACTGCCATACTAAAACTTCTCACTACAATACTAAAACTTCTCACTACCATACTAAAACTTCTCACTAGCATACTAAAACTTCTCACTATCATACTAAAACAATCAAGTCAGGGTTATTTCTTACTGCCATACTAAAACTTCTCACTACCATAGTTAAACTTCTCACTACGATACTAAAACTTCTTACTGCCATACTAAAACTTCTCACTACCATACTAAAACCATCAAATCAGGGTTACAGTCGTATTATGACACTATACTTAAGAAGTGGAATAAATGGAATGCGGATTTTGAAAAATTCGTGAGATATTTTGATTGATCTCGAACATCCTCTTTTCTAACATGTTTCTGTTATCAACAAAATTACCAATGATACTCTTCACATTACCTAATACCAAACTGAAGAAACGCCTTCGCTCTCTTATCATTAAATCTTTCTTTTCCCAGAAAGGCGAATAGCGATTTAAATGTAAATTTTAACTGATTTTTGTCATTTTTGAGGCAGAGCCTTTAAGGAATGGTGAAAAAGGTACGGCGTACTTCAGTCGTGGGATTGCATTGCACAACGTTACACGCTGTGCACACGATACAAAAATGTGCGATAATAATGTACTTGACAATAAAACTCTATTATTGACGGTTTTACAGCCGGGGTAAGAACGTGTACAATGCTATGAAAAATAAGCAAAAGTACTTCCAGATTTGTTTCATTTCATTATTATTTATTTCAAATCCATCATGTATGATATGAAAAAACAGACTTAAGTCTAATATGCCTTTTGTTTTGTTTTATTTACATATTCAACAATAGAATGTTTATATTACAAACCTTTGATATAACCATATAATTGAAATAACATTGATACAATGTTTTTGTTTTGTTTTATTTACATATTCAACAATAGAATGTTTATATTACAAACCTTTGATATAACCATATGATTGAAATAACATTGATACAGGTAAAACATGATTCTCTACAATATATAATATATACAAACCATTTATATAAGCATCATACAAGCGTATTTGTTTTGTCCCGGTAGGCACAAGTATACAAATTGTTATGTTAAATAGGTGATGTTTGTCTAATAAACTTTGACATAAATCAATACAAAAAGGTGTGATTTATATAGATTTTTTTTAACTCTTACTAACCCTTTGTTCGTGTTTGTATTACATTTCCATCCAAAACGGTGAACTGTAACTGTACTAGATCAACTAACAATAGACATGAGTTTGAACTAATTACATTCTTATATATAATACAGGTCGTAAGACCATCATTACAAATCTTACCTACTGTGCAAAGGTTAATAGGCTGATAAAATCATAATTTACGTCATAATTTTCACATCAGATGTTTTGTTTTGCAATAAAGAGCAGTTGTAAAATTTAAAATGTTACTTTCTATAAAAATGACGAACACATTATACTATACCTTCCCATCAGCTACGCTTTGTATGTGCATTTCAAAAAATGAATTCTAAAAGATATACTTTTGATACACTATACAATGTATCGAAAGTAAAATACGGCCTGTAATAATGCAATATGCAATACTGGCCTTTTATTATATAAATGCACTACACAAACTATAAATGTTATATATATATACATATACAAAATGCCTCAAATGAATCTGTTAAGATACTTTTTAATTCTAAATTTGATATAATTATTAGATAACAAGGCAATTTATTTCAAATTCTTTTTGAAAGACAGAGGCGTTTTTTCTCCCCAATTAAACAGAGATATCCGCACTTCCGGACAGAGAAATATATTTCTGTCTCACCCTAGGGTAAAGACGGGTGATTACCCTGTCATAACAAATGCATGCGGTCACGTCAACAATAGCAGATCACATAAGATCTGCTGGACATTATGAAATAAACGTTTGCGTTTCATGAAATAATCACTTAGACAGGAAAAACTCATCCCTCCGGGTTCGATTATTAAATATCTGGCCCTCGGCAAAGCCTCGGGCTAGCGATTTAAGAAACTTACTCCTTGGGTTGAGATTGTTCTATATTACCCCCAGTGTTGGGAAATATCATATATATTTGACCACAATGGTCATTGCTGGCTCTTACCCATTGTACAGTGTATGCATAGGCACACGTGTTTTTGTTTTCAATCTCAGTTGAAAGATGAACGTAAGACCCACATTAAGTAAGACCTTGACCTTAGGGTGCTGACGTTGTAGTATTGCCTGGTTACCTGATACTGTCAATGCTAACATCGGGAAACACAAACCACACGCAAACATGACCTTTGAATGACCTATTTATGTTAAAGGGTTGGTTATAAATAACCAAACTGACATTTTATTATTCTTAGTTAAAATTCAATCATGTGCAATAGTAACTTCCTATATCAGCGTCCCTTTGATCAGTTTATATATAGATGTAAGTTGATACAGCTGATAATATATACTTAACCAAGGCCAGGTGCCGCTTTGTCGCATACAACCTTCAACACGAGTACGCCCTGAATAATTCCAATTTTTTTAATTTTATTTTTAGATTTCACATCAAAGTGTCTTGTTCATTTTTATTTAAATTAAATACCTAAACGAATTATTTCGAAATGAACAAAGTGCATTATCTTCACGATATATGAGATAGATCCGTATGCATCTAAACATCAAAACAAAAATACGATTATAGGTTTCAGACCTTTTCAAAACAAATTGCTAAGGGCGAGCCAGCGCATACGCGCTCGCCATAAACAGTAATATCATTCACAGTGACACCTGATAATGCGTAAACTATATACATTAATACACTTTATAAAATGTACATTGACTTACTCTGTCGCCAATCATATTACGTCGATTGCGACATTCATTTCCTTGTATCTGTCTTCAATGAAGACGCAAATGTTCTGATAGAGATGAAACTATTCATCGCAACCACACACATGAACATTTCACTTGTTGTGCTATATGAACCCATATAGTCTGTTCATAACAACCCGAAGAACACATTTTTCTGTCCTTAATCATCCTCGATACTCCGGGTATTACGCTCACTTTCGCTCTCTGCATCCCTTGAATATGTTATAGCAAAATTGAAGTATCGGTGTGCGCCAATTTATTGATGAGACAAGAAGAGTAGTTCGACTTTTTGACCGCGTAATAGTAAAAAATAACTGACTTTGAAGTCGGGTGTTGCTCCTTTGTAATCTTCAAAAGACAGGAATCAGCTTAGCGATCGGTAAGGTTTTTCCTGAGATCAATCAAACTGCTGTCTTTGCGCCTTCAGTTTTGCTATGACATATTCCAGGGGTGATAGCGAAAGTGAGCGCAACCCCTGGAGTATCGCGGATTGTCCTTAATATGAAATGGTGGTGTTATATTCAACTATCCTCAACCCCATGGCTTTTTGTCACCAATTGAAACGCAACGATGTTACCCCCAGTTCCGTGTACATAAGCAGTGTATTTTACGTCTCTGTCTTCAGTGACAATACGGTATGATTACACACAAACTTGCATAATTTGTTTTATTTCATGCAATATGAACTGCGCCAAATTCACTGTCATTTTATGGTAGAAAGGGTGATAACAACTGCATCAAACACTGCGACACATTTTGTGACATATCTACTCAACCACCTTTAACAGATGGTGGGGTGCAAATGGAGGCTGCTGAAGTGATAACGTTTTAACTACGTTCTTTACCTTCTTGTCTCTATCTTTTCTGTTGTCATCACGTGACTTCATTGGAATCGGGGATTTTCGTAGTATCTGATCTGGACACGTATTGGACCTTTTTCTGAAATGGTTAACCTGTGAAATGAAATCTGCATTGTCGATTAGATCTTTCTTTAATTCTTCAGATTCATGCTCCAAACGTGTTTGCAAATACTTGCGTCTTTCTGAGAAATCTTGCACTTTTATTTCAGGTACTGGAACGTCTATTTGTCTTTTTTCTGGTCCATCCATCTTTCCTGGTGGTACTGATTGCTGTGTTGACAACGGGTGTGATCGTCTGAACTGCAACTTGGAATCAGAATTAGATCGTGGTCGCATTTCTGGTACACCCAAGTAATTGGAGCTAGACAAGGCATCAAAGAGTGAACCCGCTAAGTTTCGACATGTGCAGCTTTTTCTTTTTGGACTTTGAGAGGCTGAGTTGGAAATGCTTGGTACATGTGTAGTGCTTTGAACATCTGTTTCTAAAGATGCCATTTTGTTCTGTGTCGCATCTTGAAAACCAGATGGCAACTCCAATAAAATCTCCATTTTGCCAGATGGTGGCAATGTCCGAATATTTTCTATCGTCACTTTTATTATTTTGCTGTTGTTATTTCGGTCCTGTTTCGGAGTATCCCTTGATCTGCCCATATCGCCTGTAGAGTTGAGATCACTACAAAAATCTTGATATTTGATATAAATGTCGTCTTCTGACCGTTTGTAAACATCGTACTGGGAGCGACTGTCCTGTGCCTTTTCCCATATTCTGTTGTCGATTTCCTGATGGTTTTTTCTCTCCATTGACTTTCCTTTCTGATTTTGTCTGTATGTTGCATGCTGGATTCTTTCTTGGTTATTGTTATTCTCAACGTGCTGAGTGAGATGCCGTTGGTTGTTTGTAGATATCTCCTCCACCCTCGGTAAGTAAATACGTATGTGAGGCTGCTCTACACGATACTTGTCCAAATTCATTTGGTTCTGATCCTCCATAAGGTTGACGTAAACCTGGGTAGCCATATTTTACTCTCGTTTTACGTGACAGCAACTACAAAACCAGAAAAACAAAAACATTGATACATGCTTGTTATTCCTAGTCTACATATCATTCTATGACAATCTTTCTCTTGTCTGATTGCATAGCAATGTAAATTTAAAAGATGACCGTAAGACACACACATGTGACTGCAACTTTAAAATTTAGTACTCGATACTGTATGCCAAAAAAAGTCAACCCTTTGACGATACAGACGACGCATGCTATTCCGAAACACATGGTCTTATGCTTCTTTTACTCTTTCAAGGGTCTCATTGTAAATGCTTTCTTTGTTTATATTTTGTCCTAGTATTATCAGTTTTGAGTTCGTTTCTCAGTTAAGGTAGTAACGGCCATTTCAGAAAAAAAGCATGCACGTGTGAGCTATATTTCCTTAGAAAGGTAAATATAGGTTGATGTTTTCCTAGCGGGTGAATGCTCCTGTAAGGTGTGGGATGATATAAAATCTATTTTATTTGGTGACCGGGTAGCACACTGGCCTTTTACCACGACGACCAGGGTTCGACTCCCCGATCGGACGTAAACAGGTATTGAGTAACATGCCCAACATCATAGATTTCCTCGGGGTACTCCGGTTCATCCCACATTAATGCCTCTGCATACACTCATCTAGGGCAACATGAGTTATAAATAAAAGTGAAAAATCTGGTTTTATAATTGTTATGAAATAAATGAAGTTTATATTTATATAACAAATCTATGAAATGTGAAAAATGAATTATCATTTTGATAAATAAAAAGAGTTTAAAATGGAAGTTATCTTGAGAAGTTTACGTTTTTGGTAAATGCGATTGCTCATACTATATTCCAGACATACAACCGTCAAACGTCTGTTATAATGCCCTCGTGTCACTTTTGAAACAAAACCAACATTTGAATGCTGCTTGATGACAAGCTGTCGTACGTTAATCTATTTACCCATGGTAAGCAGTGGTTGACTTTTCTTTCACTGGCTGTGGAGAGACACACCAACTTCAAACCAAGATGAATGCTCAGGTAGCACATTTCACTGGTATAGAAATGTAAAACCAAGGACTTAGGACTTTGTGACGTAGTGAATAAATTAACTTTACATAAGGTGTCCTTTCTTAACATTTGGTGCTGTTACAAAAATAGAGATTTTAAAAACATTGTTGCACTTTTCATTGAAAATGTTTAAAGCATGTTCATTTATAACAGCACCTAACACTTAGCCTTCGTTTTAATTATTCGCACTCTGACAAAATATACTACCGGTGAATTTAACTGATTTTTTCTGGTTTCACATGATCACAATAATCTTGATTTGAGGCTGTTACGCCTCTCAATACCCAGTAAAGGAGAAATGAAGCTTCACATGATCAAAGTTTATGAACACCAACATATTTATAGGGAACAATGTCGGCTAGTTGGTTCACTTCACATTCAGTCAAAGAAGGCTTATTATTCGGAAAGAATTGAAGAATGTGGTAAGGATCATAGACACATTTTAGACTCACCAAAACCTAATGGGACAGAAAGGTGAAATTATCCTACCAAGCTGTAATTCTGAAAATGACTTGTCAAACAAGATCAGTGATTACTTTCTGAATAAAATCAGCTCGATCAGGAAAAATATTGCAGAAGTTAACTCTACTGCTGACTAATAGAATCTTACATGGGTCTGTTCCGTGGACAGGGATATCTCAACCCGAGTGTTAAGAGTTTGGCTGGTCAGCACGAGGCTTGCCGAATGCTGGCCGGCCAAACTTTGACAAGAGGGTTGAGGTATCCCTGTCTATGGAACAGACACATGTTTGATTATTTTATCACATACATACAAATAAACAAATTCCAGTCGAAATAAACATCGATCTTATTCTTCCGGCAAACCCCAAAGCCCTAGGATTGAGACGGATGATTCCCCATTCGCAACAATTGTATGACATCAAGGAAACAATAAAATGACGTCACGTCGACAATCCATTATTATGACGTCATAGCGCGTGCGTGTCAGCTGTCTTTCCCTACCCCGTGTAAGATAAAGTTATCTTTTCCCTAGCAACAACGGGATCACCCTATGAAGTATGTGAGAAAATGATATCTCTGTCATGACTGGTGACATTGAATTTGAGGGGGGACCATTGACAAAGCTCTCACCAACAACCCAGACCGAGTTGCGCAATATCATCATGACCTCGCAATAGAAGTCCTGTGAGCTTGATCCACTGCCTACAGACTTATTAAAGCAATGTCTTGAAGCACTGCTTCCTTTGATTACCTCAATCATAAACACATCATTGGATGAGTCAAAGGTTCCATTGTGTTTCAAGAAGGCACATGGTAGACCATTGTTGAAGAAGCCTGGAATGGACAAGGAGGAGTTGAAGAACTACCGTCCAGTATCAAATCTGCCTTTTCTGTCTAAGATCTTGGAGAAGGTTGTGTCCCGGCGTTTAGATGTTCATCTCTTTGCAAACACCCTTACTGACAACATGCAATCGGCCTACCGCACGGAACACTCTACTGAGACGGCCCTCCTACCTGTACATAATATCATAGCTTCTGCATTGGATAGCAAGTGCAGAACGGTGCTTGTCATGCTGAACGTGTCAGCTGCATTTGACGTCATCGACCATGGCATACTTTATAAACGTCTGGAGTACTCTTATGAAGTGACTGATACCGCACTATGCTGGATACAGTCTAATCTGAGTGAACGACGACAGCGTGTTGCCATCGAATCTACCACCTCACATGACAAAGTACTAGCTTACGGAGTTCCTCAAGGGTCGGTGTTAGGACCACACAAATATTCCCTGTACTCCAAATCTATTGTAGAGATGTGTCATCCGCGTAGCGTTCGCTTTCATTGCTATGCTGATGACAAACACATGTACATGGTCATCAACCACAGGACAGTTGGGATACAATTTCAGAAAATCTGGAAGCTTGTCTGACAGATATCAGTGCCTGGATGAACGCCAATATGCTAAAGCTTAATCAGGGAAAAACGGAACTAATCGTCTTTTCCCCAAAGTGTCAGCAAACAATGACTCTCCAGCTCAAGGTCAGTGTCAGAACTATTGAGACTGTCCCAGCTGTTAAAAAACCTAGGAGTATACTTTGATAGTTCACTGAACATGGAGAAACAAGTGAACGCTATTGCCAAATTCTGTTACTACCAGATCAGGAACATCGGCTGTATTCAGCAGTTTATAAATGCAGATAGATGCAAAGTTTTGGTGCATTCATTTGTTACCTCTCGGTTGGATTATGGTAACGCCCTGCTCTGTGGTATATCTGACAAACTAACTAGTCGTATGCAGAGGGTCCAGAACACTGCAGCATTGCTGGTTACTCGTACTCGAAAGAGAGAGCACATCACACATGTGCTATATTCATTGCACTGGTTACCTGTACGATACAGGTCGCAGTACAAAATTTTGATGTACACTTATAAGGCACTGAATGGAACAGCTCCCCAGTACCTACAGGAGCTTTTTATCCTGTATCAGCCGTCCAGATCACTGCGGTCGGAGTCAGAATCATTGTTGTGTTAACCAAAATCTCGTACTGTGACCTACGGAAACCGGTGCTTTGGGAGTATGTTGAAAAGCTTACCATCTGCTATTATAAAGTCAAATACCCTGGCCAAATTCAAGAGGGACATCATAAACTACCCCTTCACGTCTGCATTTTTGGCTCTTTGCAAAGACGTTTTGTACATACCACCTTTTTTTGTTCATTTATGTGCATATTGCGATGATTATATGCTTGCCTAAATGTATAAATATGATTGTAAGCATTTGTTTTTGTTTCACAATTAGAACTAATACTATTATCCATATGTTGTAAAGCGCTTTACAGTAATTTTACAAATTATATAGGGCGCTTTATAAACGTTTTATATTATTATTATTATTAGGAATAAACATGTTATACCATGTCATTTCGTAGCGTTCAGTTGGGTTACCATAGCGATTGATATTCTATAATACCGATGAACAATTTGTTTTCCAGATATTAGCCTTAATGTATTATTATTGACTATGTTAACGTCGCTATATTCTAGAGTACTAATACGTTAAGGAAAATTTCGTTTTATCCAAAATACGTATATAAATTCCGATGCTCATCAGGTCGGTAAAATGACATATCAAGGATTTGAAATCAGGGTGACAATGTCATCTATTAGGGCTTGTTAATCTTCAAAACAGATTATCATCCACCCACACAACTGTCCGAGATCTCAGTACAATCATATTTAAATATTTTCTTTACATGAGAAAAAAACATCAGCATAATAACTTTAAAACAAGGATACATTTTCGACATGTCACGTTAGTGTGTCTAAAACATATTATTTCCTATTACCGTTTGAAGAGAATTGATAATATATATATATATCAACTACCGAATTTTCAGATCAGAATGACTTGTTTTATATACAATAAATTTACCCAAATTCTATTAAAATATATTTGAAATTTATACTAAAACAAGTTTTGCATTTATTTTACCCGACAAAGTGTTGTATTTTTTTTTGTTAAATTTAAACATTAAAAATATTGGATTCAAAATGCTACCCACACTTACCTGTGTTATCTGGCCGTTCGTCTGTGTTTGAGAGGTAGCAGGGACACAAACGGTTTTATACTGTTATATGCTGTGAAAAACAACGCCACAACTAAACACGTCATTCACGTGTGCCTGACATATACTTGCGAAAATCTATAAACAGCCATGTCTGTAATGACCGGGCAGGTGGGTAAGATTATGGACAAGCTTTATATCCTCTTAAATGGTTTCATAAGGAACTATTCTTTTCCCTTGTGCGATATGAAAATCGACGTTCTTGATCATTCTTATGATAATTAGATATGCACGGCGGTGTCGTTGAAGAAGCAGAAGCCGCTTCCACTTCATGGCCTGGCTCTCCTGGTATTTTCTCAAACATTATTTTATTTCTTGTTCGCAATTTCAAGATACAAGGCGGTATACTGCTGGTGGATTCCTTAATACCCGAGGTTTACCGATACCTTGATGACCATAATTATATCTTCTTGAGTAGTGGAACGATTTATTACATATATGCATGTAACTCATTATAAATTTAAAATAAACCAGTACCCCTAAACTTTGTAATTTATATGATTAAGGAGATTATGCACTTCTCCTTCAGTCACAACATTGGTTTCGATCAACTTGGATTTCAACAAAATTTTACGCCTATTATCATTTATATCTAAATAAATATAATTTAATATATCTCATATAATTAAGATACACAGGACGAAAGAGTTGTATGGTTTTGTGTAATGCATTTTGGGCATACTGGAACAATTACTGTATTCTGTAGGTGCAATCACACACGTGTGTCTAACGTTTATCTAAGATTTTGTTTTATCTTAAGTGATTTCACAATGATTTCACAATGATTTAACAATGCTGTTACCACCTAAGCTTAATTGAATTTACCGATAATTGAGATATCAGAATTTTCAAGTGATATCAATTGTATAGAGATGGGTTATGTCTCCGTCGCTTCAACTCGTAAGTACCTATGTTTGAAAGGGTAAATTCTGGTGAAAATGCACTTATCCTACCAATCTTCTCTGTGACTAATATCAATATCTAAGTTTAGTTTTCAACAACTTTCTTTACTGGTTAATATATTGATATATCGGGGTCTGATGCACCTGATGTCCTGCAAAGCATTTATTAAATCAATCCCAATATTTTATAACTGATCTTAGTCGTGTAGGCGATTCCAACCGGGGAAGCATATTCCAGTGTTATAGAGTACAAAACTAGGTATTCGGATTGTTTTGTTGGTATTCAAACTGGACATTTTGCTGATATAACATTAAACAAAAACGTCCTGTTGAAATATATGTTATTTCACTGAAAGAATATTAATATTGTAATATTTCAATAGAAGCAATCGTCTATTGCTCTGTGATGTAATCGAGCAACTTAATTCATCATGGGAAAGTCAAGATAATAATAGATAATTACAAGTTAAATTGATAGGAAAAATAATCATTAAAACTTCAGATAGTGTACGTAGTCACAATTGTCACAAACAGTTTAACTGAACCATTGTTCCGTGTATGTGTTATCCAAATCTTGTCATCATACGCGAAAACTTGTTGAAGAGGATACGTTCGTCTACTCGTTAAACTGTGATTATGTTGTACATAGCTGAGTCCCTAAGCTTTTTAATTGTTCGAACTTGGAACTGCTCCATCAATTTAAAACCAGGTTTCCCGTCACCCACTACAAACTTTTCTGCGCTGGTGTTGGGGGTGGGGTTTTAGGTGGGGGNGCTCCTCTTCATATATATACGCAAAAATGGCGTGTAAATAGTTAAAATAGAATCAAAACGACATCCACAATTGTTGAACCAATGATGTCGAGGAGCCAATCTCCGTAAACGTTCTCGTTGTGCGAGTCCGTATTCCGAAACTTCTATCCATTGGCAACGAGTCATGAATTCCTTGATATTTTTGTTACTCCTTCCAGGGACGCAGATGTATGGTCATTAGTAAACCAGGAGGCGCTGATTAGTCAAGTTCCGGACCGTCGCTACAGTACGTATTTCATTAGCTTAGCGATGTTGGATGGAGCGAATAATACCCCACACAATACCAACATGCGTCAGGAAACAACACCGGAGAGTATAGTATGATGTTAGCTCTCTTATGCATTAAAAACAATACCAGCTTCTTGTTAAGGGGAGTGGTGATGTTGTAGTTGTAATAGCTCATACATTATTTTGAAATATATTTCATTTAAGTTGCATGTAGCTGTTCATTCGTTTGTTCGTAAATATGCCTGTTCATTGTTCATTTTCTCATTCAATCATTCGTGCCGTTTTTATGACCCCTGTCAAAAATCAACACATGACATTTGTATTTGTTTGTAATATTTAACTCCTGTCATCAGTACACCTATGATAAAAGCTGGATTTTAAGCCATATCACAAATCATCTTATAACTGAATTACAACCTGGTATTCTTCAACCTATATTGGACAGTATAAAATATTGATGCTTTTTTAAAATGTTGTAAGGAAACACATCATTGCGTTGAAACAAATAACAACTATTTAATTCATGCTTTGTTACGGCAGTGGTTACCTACAGTAGGTCTATAGGTAAAGTCGACGGTAAGAACCCGGGTTCTCTGACTAACGTCGATGGTACACTTGGGGGTTCTCTGGCTAACGTCGATGGTAAGAATTTTGGTTATATTGGCTACGTTAATAGTAAGCTCATGGGTTATACTGGTTACGTCAACGGCAATGGTCATTGGGCGAATTGGTCGAGTGGTTAACAATCCGGCCTTCTGCGCAGGCGGCGGTCTCGATCTCCGAAGTCGTCAAACGCATGGAATATTCAGAGAAAGTGTTTTTCTCCTGCCCACATAACTCCAACAACCCAGGTCGAGTATGAATTGGTCTGTGGTGGATGTTGTGGTATCTGTGCTGTAGCATTCAAGTGAGGTGGCACTTTAAACAAATTGGTATAATTATTTTATTTATCTTGGTTCTATGGATAACGACAATGGTAAGCTCCTGGGTTTTATTGTTTACGCCAACGGTAAGCTACTTGATACCATTGGTTATGTGAATGGTAAGCTACTTCATACCAAATAAAGGAAATGAAAGGAAATGTTTTTAAAGCCCTATCCACACATATTATAAATGAACCAGACATAGACAACATATTTTCAGGAGATTTTAACTGTGTTATAGATAGTAAGAAAGATAGAATTCCTGTTCAAAACAAACATGACACTGGACAGACAGAGTTACATGCACTACTTACAAAATACACCATCGAAGATATATGGAGGAGACGCAATCAAAATTCTAAACAATATTCATTCGAAAGAGGGCTAGCCAAATAAAGAATAGATAATATCTTAACTCCTATAAACCTAGAATACTAAATAACAGATGTAAACATTAAACACGGTCCATACAGTGATCATAATTGTCTATCAATAAGGATAATTTTACAAGAAATAGAAAGAGGACCAGGATTATGGAAATTGAGCTATACAATTCTTGAGAGTGAAATATTTAGTGATTGCCTACATTCATGTTGGGTGAATTGGAAAAATGCAAAAACATCTGTAGGATATTTATGAATGGAGGGAAATAATAAAAGTAAAAATAAAAGGGATGGCGATGGAAGTTGGAAAGAAACTGAATATTAATGAAAAACAAATTAAGGCAATGGAAAATGGACTGGAAATATTAACTGAAAGTACTTTGAATGATACATCAACTAATGACAGGATGAATAACCTAAACCTAAAAATTAAGCTAGCCTATAACAATAAAACAGATGCTGCACGAATACGATCTAGAATACAAGTCTTTGATGAGAATGAAAAATCAACAAAGTATTTCTTTAATCTAGAGAAATTTAATGTAGAAAATAAACAATGGTTTCGAATAAAAGGGGAAGATGGTAATTATAAAACAGGGATAACCAACATATTAAGTGAACAAAAGAAATTCTACTCTAAACTATTTTAAAACTGAGGGATGGGAGGAGAAGGAAAGTGCTAATTACTTATCACAATTTATGGAAGCTAAACTAACTGCAGAAGAAAGTAGAAATATGGACAGGCCAATAAATGACACAGAAATCTTTGAAGCAATATCTAAATTAAATAACAACAAGTCTCCACGGGAAGATGGCATTATTGCAGAATTTTATAAAAAAAGTACTGGGGGCTAATTAAAGAAGAAATGATAGAACTTATTAATGTAATGTTTACCAACAACAAACTAACAAACTCACAAACTAAAGGGATAATTACACTAATATACAAAAAAGGAGAAAGAGAAGAACTAAAAAATTGGCGATCAGTAACACTACTGAACACTGACTACAAAATAATTGCCAAAATTTTAGCTAGCAGGCTTCAAAAAATCTATGTAAATTAATTCATACAGATCAAAAAGGCTTTGTACCAGGGCGTAATATTATGGATACAAATAGACAAATTCAAGATATTATAGACTATTGTGAATTAGAAAATCAGGGAGGCTCTATAATTGTTTTGGACCAACAGAATGGAATGGGGGTGGGTTTTGAAATGCTTGAAAGACTTCAATTTTGGCAAACAATTTTGTGAGTGGGTGAAAATGTTACTAAAAGATTCAAAAACTTGTATTCATACAAACGGATTTACTTCATGTTTTTTCAACATTTATAGATCAGCGAGACAGGGATGCCCGATAGCTCCGATGTTATATATACTTCAAGCAGAACCATTAGCATGTGCAATTAGAGCAAACTATGACATTAAAGGAATTAAACTACACAGTAATACAAACCAAATAGAGACAAAATTGAACATGTTTGCAGATGACACACAATTATTTAATAGAACAGAAGAGTCAATAACTAAGGCATTTGAACTACTTCAATTTATGAAAAAGCATCAGGGTCAAAAATTAACTACGATAAGACAGAAGCCATTTATTTACTAATGCTACTTGATACTATTGTTTACGTGAATGGTAAGATATTTGATGCCATTGGTAATGTGAAAAAGTGTTACTTTGAGAGTAGGAGGAAAGTCGAGTGGGTTAGACTGGCTACCATCCCCTAAGTTTTTATGAAGAATTTCTCAGCTGTATTTAACTATTAGCTTATCTCCCCCTAGTTTAGAATCAGACATCCAAGTGATCAAAAATGTTTTAGTTAAACTTTTTTCTTAATAATTCAATATTCTAGAGACGGTGGCCAGTCTACAAGTGGGCCAGTAGGGGTCAGAGTGATCAGTGGTTTTAATTAATGAGTTGTGTCAGCCACAGCTGTACGTATCAGTGAGTGTCTGCGGAGGGTCTGTAGTTGTTTATTTGTTTACGATTAGGCGTGCGATATAAATGTAGAGACATATTACTTAGTTCTGGAGATCTTATTAAGTTGTCAATTAAAGCTCGGACCGTTAGGGAGAACTGTTGATTGAGAATGGCCAGTGCCATGAGAACAAAGGGTGGTGTGTGTTACAGTGGAGATAGGACAGGTTGTGTGTGTGTGTGATAGAGGGGAGTTTAGTTTTGTGAGGTGCACGAGAGAGGACGTAACTATGGGGAGTTGTGGTACGAACGTTGGAGTGTCAACATTTAATCAGTGAAAGGGTTGCGGTGAACGTATGGACATGTACCTGTATATATGTATATAGATGTAAATAAACTGTAAATAGAATTCGGTGCATTGTCTCATAATTATGACATCAAAGTCAAACCAGTGCCTCCGTCACAGTAACGTGAATGGTAGGCTACTTCATACCATTGCTTATGTGAATGGTAAGCTACTTGATACCATTGGTAACGTGAATGGTAAGCTACTTGATACCATGGTAACGTGAATGATAAGCTACTTTATACCATCGGTTACGTGAATGGTAAGCTACTTCATACCATTGGTTACTAGTATGGTAAGCTACTTGATACCATTGGTTACGTGAATGGTACGCTACTTGATACCATCGGTAACGTGAATGGTAGGCTACATTATGGCATTGGTAACGTGAATGGTAAGCTACTTGATACCATTGGTTACGTGAATGGTACGTTATTTAATGCCATCGGTTACGTGAATGGTAGGCTACTTGATACAATTGGTTACGTGAATGGTAAGCTACTTGATACCATTGGTAACGTGAATGGTACGTTACTTGATGCCATTGGTAACGTTAATGGTACGTTACTTGATGCCATCGGTTACGTGAATGGTACGTAACTTGATGCCATTGGTAACGTGAACGGTACGCTACTTGATGCCATTGGTAACGTGAATGGGACGTTACTTGATACCATTGGTTACGTTGATGGTAAACTACTTGATACCATTGGTAACGTGAACGGTACGCTACTTGATACAATTGGTTATGTGAATGGTACGCGACTTGATACCATTGGTAACGTGAATGGTACGCTACTTGATACCCTTGGTTACGTTGATGGTAAGCTACTTGATCCCATTGGTAACGTGAACGGTACGCTACTTGATACCATTGGTTACGTTGATGGCAAGCTACTTGATACCATTGGTAACGTGAACGGTACGCTACTTGATACCATTGGGTAACGTGAACGGTACGCTACTTGATGCCATTGGTAACGTGAATGGTACGTAACTTGATACCATTGGTAACGTGAATGGTAAGCTACTTGATACCATTGGTAACGTGAACGGTACGCTACTTGATACGATTGGTTATGTGAATGGTACGCGACTTGATGCCATTGGTAACGTGAACGGTACGCTACTTGATACCATTGGTTATGTGAACGGTACGCTACTTGATGCCATTGGTAACGTGAATGGTACGTAACTTGATACCATTGGTAACGTGAATGGTAAGCTACTTGATACCATTGGTAACGTGAACGGTACGTTACTTGATACCATTGGTAACGTGAATGGTACGCTACTTGATGTCATTGGTTACGTTGATGGTAAGCTACTTGATACCATTGGTAACGTAAACAGTACGCTACTTGATACAATTGGTTATGTGAATGGTACGCGACTTGATACCATTGGTTACGTGAAAGGTACGTAACTTGATACCATTTGTAACGTGAATGGTAAGTAACTTGATACCATTGGTAACGTGAATGGTACGTTACTTGATACATTGGTTACGTTGATGGTAAGCTACTTGATACCATTGGTAACGTGAACGGTACGTTACTTGATACCATTGGTAACGTGAACGGTACGCTACTTGATACCATTGGTAACGTGAACGGTACGTTACTTGATGCCATTGGTAACGTTAATGGTACGTAACTTGATGCCATTTATAACGTGAACGGTACGCTACTTGATCCCATTGGTAACGTGAACGGTACGCTACTTGATGCCATTGGTAACGTTAATGGTACGTAACTTGATACCATTTGTAACGTGAACGGTAAGTAACTTGATACCATTGGTAAAGTGAATGGTACGTAACTTGATCCCATTTGTAACGTGAATGGTAAGTAACTTGATACCATTGGTAACGTGAATGGTACGTTACTTGATACCATTGTTTACGTTGATGGTAAGCTACTTGATACAATTGGTAACGTGAACGGTACGCTACTTGATACAATTGGTTATGTGAATGGTACGTTACTTGATACCATTGGTTACGTGAATGGTACGTTACTTGATACCATTGGTAACGTGAATGGTACGTAACTTGATGCCATTTATAACGTGAACGGTACGCTACTTGATGCCATTGGTAACGTGAATGGTACGTAACTTGATGCAATTGGTAACGTGAACGGTACGTTACTTGATGCCATTGGTAACGTGAATGGTACGCTACTTGATACTATTGGTAACGTGAATGGGAGATGAGAGAGAGTCAGAATCTGTTTGAATTTACGATATATTCAACAACATGGGCAAATAATGTTTTGTTCTCAATTTCGTTTAGAGTTTCTAATCAACATAAAATTATTTTGACAAGAACATTTGGCATGAGCTCTACAATAAGGTTGGAATTGATATTTGGAGCGAATATATGACAAACAGCACGGAGCATATTGGAACGAATTCGGTTATATTTTGGACAAAGTAAAAATAAATGAATTTCATCTTCGGAGGAGTTCGCGCAGAAGTCACAGAATTTGTTATTAGTTAAATTGTAAGAGTATCTATGTTTGTTTAAAGCACTTAGTCCCATTCTTATTCTAGAGTGATTGATTTTCCTTTCCCATGTCCATATGCATATAAAGAGTTTGTTTGTGGAGTGGATAGATTTGACAGTACTAGAGAGAAAGACGTTAGTGAAGAGCAATTTTTCAATGCTTCAGGTAGGTTGTTCCAGTCTCGTATTGATTTTGGAAAGAAGGATTGGTGATAGAAAGATTTTCTTGAGAGGATAGAAAGAATAGTATTACTTGATGTCATTGGTAACGTGAATGGTACGTTACTTGATGCCATTGGTAACGTGAATGGTACGCTACTTGATGCCATTGGTAACGTGAATGGTACGTTACTTGATGTCATTGGTAACGTGAACGGTACGCTACTTATGAGTTATGTAAAAAAGGTTATTATCACTAATAGACAATGACGCAATACATTTATGGGATACGCCATGGTATTTTTAACCATAGTGAAGGAACACATGTATGTGTACGGTCCCAGTATCTAAATTGAAAAATTTAACTTAAAACCCAATAACATTTTCATAAACAATGCTCGGTAGAGCAACCTGTGGGAGATCGTGCGTGTCAAGCCAATCGTTTGCACAAATAAATACATCTACAATGGTTGTCATGGGTATGTTAGCGCTGATAGTACAAGGGCCATGCTATCTAGCTAATTAGCAATAATGTGGTGTGTCCAATTCAGTAGAAAGGTCTAATTGATCTACATGAGTGATTAAGAAATCTCTATGTGAGTGTTCCACCTTTTGTCGTTGTGTTATAACTGTTGGTCATTTCAATCACTTAATTTCCCATACCACTCCTCAACACTGTGACACGGGGATGACCATCGCCGTGATTAAGCCAGTATAAATAACATATTGACACTGACGAACAGAACAAATGAGTTTATATCCCTAACATCCCCCGTCATACTGGTTACTTAATCATTCCACCACATAAAAACGTCAATACTCTTTTCATGCAAATCACTAATAGGACTTCGAACCGTTGTGTCCTTTATATTGCTGAGCTGTAAAACGCGACCTCATCGTCAACGAGTCGATCTGTGTTTTACTGTATTAAATGACGGATGATCTGTACCGGATATTTAAACTTCACCACAAATGGCTGATGATCTGAACAATTCTATACTGATTATTCAAACTACACAACGAATGGCTGGTTGTCTGAACAATTCTGTACTGAACCTTCTTTCTTCAAAACAAATGGCTGCTTGTTTGAACAAATCTGTACCGAATAGTTCAACTTCACCACAACTGGCTGCATGTCTGAACAATTCTGTACCGAATAGTTAAACTTCACCACAAACGGCGGGATGTCTGAACAATTCTGTACAGAATATTTAAACTTCTATACAAATGGCTATATGTCTGAACAATTCATAAAAAGACAAAAAAGATTACAACATCTACACACAAGGACAAAATATATTACAACATCTACACACAAGGACAAAATATACCATAGAGTCAACACACAAGGACAAAATATACCACAACGTCAACACACAAGGACAAAAAAAACCACAGCGTCAACAAAGAGAGACAAAATATCTAACGTTATCAACACAATCATTAAATATATTAAGGCATCAGCTCATTGGGATACAATTAATCACAGCGTCAACACAGAGAGACAAAATATCTAACGTTATCAACACAATCATTAAATATATTAACGCATCAGCTCATTAGGATACAATTAATCACAGCGTTAACACAGAGAGACAAAATATTTAACGTAATCATCACAATCATTAAATATACTAACGCATCAACTCATTAGGATACAATTAATCACCGCGTCAACACAGAGAGACAAAATATCTAACGTTATAAACACAATCATTAAATATATTAACGCATCAGCTCATTAGGATACAATTAATCACAGCGTCAACACAGAGAGACAAAATATATAACGTTATCAACACAATCATTAAATATATTAACGCATCAGCTCATTGGGATACAATTAATCACAGACTCAACACAGAGAGACAAAATATCTAACGTTATCAACACAATCATTAAATATATTAACGCATCAGCTCATTAGGATACAATTAATCACAGCGTTAACACAGAAAGACAAAATATTTAACGTAATCATCACAATCATTAAATATACTAACACATCAACTCATTAGGATACAATTAATCACAGCGTCAACACTGAGGGACAAAATATCTAACGTAACCATCACAATCATTAAATATACTAACGAATCAACTCATTAGGATACAATTAATCACAGCGTCAACACAGAGGGACAAAATATCTAACGTAATCATCACAATCATTAAATATACTAACGAATCAACTCATTAGGATACGCTTACCCCCAGCGTCCACACAGAGGGACAAACTATTGTAATTATCACAATCATTAAATATATTAACGCATCAGCTCATTGGGATACAATTAATCACAGCGTTAACACAGACAGACAAAATATTTAACGTAATCATCACAATCATTAACTATACTACCGCATCAACTCATTAGGATAAAATTAATCACAGCGTTAACACAGACAGACAAAATATTTAACGTAATCATCACAATCATTAAATATACTAACGCATCAACTCATTAGGATACACTTAACCCCAGCGTCCACACAGAGGGACAAACTATTGTAATTATCACAATCATTAAATATACTAACGCATCAAGGCAGGGGGTAAAATAAACCTCAGCTTGTGAATAGAAGAGACATACAATTGTAGTTTATAGATATCAGGGACCCATACAAAACTCGGAGGCGACTCCAGCTTCGCTCAGAAGGAAACACATTTCCGGCACCACATATGCTCACCGTGTTGGAGTTTTACGTCAAGTGTAGATGTGGATAAGTCATAGAACAAATGTCCCCTTGTTACAGCCAAACAACGCTGGTTGCAGTTTTACACTGCAAAACAATATATCTTTGTTCTATTTGATTCGGCAATCAGCTACTTTACATTTGTAAACTACTGTTAAAACAGAAGGGAAAGTGCATAAAACCCTGATTTTTTTATTTGCAAAATTATAGGATTGGTGGTTATTGGAGATTAATTAGTAGCGTGTGTAATTTTATGAACTGTGCCACTATTGAAAAGAAATTTCTGTGAGTATTGAAGCCTCTTATACATTCCGTACACCCTCCGAGAACGTGCCTGCATCAATAACTACACTAGCACCCCCTATCGGACAATGACGGGGCTACACTGCTAATGAGCGGCACCAGGCGGTAGCGTGGGTATGCGCTGGGGTATATAAGATATCATTAGATGACGCGAGTGACAAGGATACTTTGGTGCACAGTACAAGAGGACATGCTATAACCAGATCGAAATACCATCAGCCACTCACCACCGAAAAAGTAAGTTGAAAATCAAATATTGTAACTTTGGGATAATATTTGTTTTGCATCACATTCGTTTCATAGGGACGACGAGGGAGAAATGTATCTTTAAGTAACCCAATGGTTACAGGTCACAAGAATCAGTAGGACACATCAATATACTTTGCAGTTTTGTTTTTCATGTTAGATAAAATCTTATAATCAGCATAATCAAACGACTAGGGTGTTAACGGTCATTTTTGGCCTAATCTGAGATCGTGAATTAGTTGTTATATTCGTAATCTGGAGTAAACGAAGTATGCAAATAAGAAATTTCAAATTCATTTCACAATTGGTTTAGGAGATATGGCATTACAAAGAGAGACAGAAATCCGCATTTTCACGAGAAATTGCGTGAATATCATCTGTTATGCGCTATTTGGTCGAAAATAGGCCATTTTGAAGGAAATTAACTTAACACTGCAATTTTTGAAAGCCCCCACATGAAACAAACATCGTCATACCAGTGTTCATTCGCAGAAAGGAATTTTTGTTTGTCACATGCGGAGACTTTCATTTCTGCATGCTTACTGTCAAAAACACAATATTTTGGCTATTTCTGCATAGCAACGAAATTTCATTGCTATGGTAAGGCTCTACACATGCGCATTGGAAAACATCTGCCCAATGAAAATAGTCCAAATTAACCAATATAATGTTTATAACAGAAATTGGTAATTAAATTCAAGTCCTTTAGTTCCATAGACAGTCCAGTAGTTAGTTGATATACTTCACATTGCCAGTTCAAATCTCATCAAATACACCAAATTACTAACTGCCAAACGGTACTTAATACGTCAATAGGTCAGTGCTCCTGTCGCCTCCGTTAGGAAATTTGACCTTGCCGAGTCTGTCATCTGTCATAATGTTTCTAAATCAAGTGATATTGACGAACATTTGACGGCGAAAGCAAAACAATCATGATTATAGTAGATCGAAAATGGAGCCATTAGCAAGACTTGTCAATCTGAAACACTATTTGTAGAAACAATAATTATTTTAATCAAATGACACGACTGTAATGACGTCACACGGCGCGATGATACATTGACAAGCAGTACGCAGACTCAGTATACCATTGTGTATTACAACCTTTCGTCAGTACATGAAGCCTTGGTCTTCCAGCATCGTTTTGACAATTGATCTGGCGGCGTATGTTCAAGTGTGTACTAAGTATTACCATGTAACTGAACATTTATCATACAATAAACACGGATATATTACCGGACAATATATTGACTTGTTTAAACAGACAATCGGCCTTCCTAATAATGTCTAATCCAATCAGTAAGCCTGTTGCTACACTACAATGTCACATTACTGTAGCTTAATTAACAGGAGAGCGCTTCAGCAAAACTCACGTCTTTCCACTTATTCGCGAACACAGCCAATATTAGGAATATTGTACGAAGTGTGAACTTCCTACCATTTTTACCTGGTGGGCGAATCCTAGACGTTACCTTCGTTAGGGACAGGTAAACAGACCTAACCGACCTTAGGGGAACCAGCTCACTCGCGGTGCATTTGGTTCAGCATTACAACTTACTAGTGTGAGAGAGAAAGGATCCATCAATACTGTCTGATTCAGACATAGAAATATTAACTCTCGAGAATTGAACGTTTAGCGCTCGACAAATCCTCTTGTAATACTTCCAAAAAAACCAAACAGTGATTATCTGTAATTATCTGTGATTATCTGCAAAATTTCATCAGCGAACTATCCCCAACTTGGTGAAGATTAACTCCACTCTCGCTGTCAAAGATCGTTTACTAGACCCTTATATGTACACGTTGAAGGGGGCCGATTATATAAGATGAAGATATGTCCTTTTAGAAAAGAGAGAAATGAAGAATATGGGGAGTTTAAAGATCGCCATCAGGATCTCTTTGCGAAATCTGTTGATTACTTGTGGAATGAGACTGTTGATGATTTGTGTGAGGTTCCTTTGTGTGGTCACTGGTTCTGTGGTCACTGGTTCTGTGGTCACTCTGTGGTCACTGGTTCTGTGATCACTGGTGCTGTGGTCACTCTGTGGTCACTGGTTCTGTGGTCACTGGTGCTGTGGTCACTTTGTGGTCAGTGGTTCTGTGGTCACTTCTACGGTTCTCACTGGAAAGCATGACCTTGATTTGATTAGACATAGATAAGCATGCGTGCGTCGCATGTGTCTAAAAGTGAAAAGTGGTTGTTGCCAACGTCATAACAACTTAATATTAAAAAAACAACTGCCGTTTTTATCGACATTGACGTCAAATTAAATTATCAGGTAATATAGAAATAGATACAACACTGCTTGAAGCTGTCCAAACATAGTAACAAACAGTGGTACAAGCATATCCATAGACATTAGAACACAAACAAACACATATAAACAAGTTGGTATTATCAAATTAGGGGAAACAACTATTAATACCCATTTTTATTATAATTGAATCTAATGGTTTAAATTCTAACCTTTTATTTTGATACCGAAAAGGCATATAAAATATATATATATATATGATAAAAAGGGATTAAATGTCCATGTGAAGGAAGTAAATATAGAAAAAATAAGATTAACGACCGACTCAAAAACTAGCTGCTTTCACCCTTCACAGGGCTCTTCAGGTTAAACCTTAAATATATATATATATACATACATATTATGAAGAGAAAAGAAACATAATTTGTTGATGGAGCTGCATGTATAAACATTTGATGGGATTAAATTACCGCACCCAACAGATACAGGCCAAAAAGTCCATTGTATCACACAAGGCCATCCACTGATGAGTTTGGAAATTCGATCCCCCCAAATAGTTTAATTTATGAATATTAAACACAGGTTAGATATATAATTAAAATGTTGTAAAGCTTTATATTCTTATTTATGTAGTTGTTTCCCAATATTTTTTAATAAAATAGTATAACTGGTCTTCAGTTGTTCTTGTGTTTAAATTTGGAATAGGTGTTATTAACTTTTTTGAACTGATAGACGGAACGAATATTTTGAAGGTATGAAGCGATATTATTTATTTCATTAAAAAAATGAAGAGAAAAGAAACATAATTTGTTGATGGAGCTGCATGTATAAACATTTGATGGGATTAAATTACCGCACCCAACAGATACAGGCCAAAATGTCCATTGTATCACACAAGGCCATCCACTGATGAGTTTGGAAATTCGATCCCACCAAATAGTTTAATTTATGGATATTAAACACAGGTTAGATATATAATTAAAATGCTGTAAAGCTTTATATTCTTATTTATGTAGTTGTTTCCCAATATTTTTTAATAAAATAGTATAACTGGTCTTCAGTTGTTCTTGTGTTTGAATTTGGAATAGGTGTTATTAACTTTTTTGAACTGATAGGCGGAACGAATATTTTGAAGGTATGAAGCGATATTATTTATTTCATTAAACATGGTTGGAAAAAAGCTATTAGAATAGTTAACAGTTCGACAAAGAGGAGGATCAAATATTCTAACTGATCTAAGGGGATATATAGCTAGTGTAGGATCATGAAAATGTAACTTTCATCGTAACCAACATTAAC
This sequence comes from Mizuhopecten yessoensis, assembly GCF_002113885.1. Lineage (NCBI taxonomy): Eukaryota > Metazoa > Mollusca > Bivalvia > Pectinida > Pectinidae > Mizuhopecten > Mizuhopecten yessoensis. Next base: position 21,360 of record NW_018407879.1, on the reverse strand, counting down.
AACTATAGCTTAGGGATAGTGACGTGAATAAATAACAGGGGAAGTTAGAAATGAGTTGGGGAAAATCAGTACATTGTGGTCAAGACAAATCCTTCTGTCGCGGCATCGTCAATACACTTTATGGTCGATTTTCAGACTATTTCAAGAAAGGTGTATATATGCATATAAGTAAGATCGTTCATAAACAAGCTGCATTATAATGCTAATATAAAATATTCTATATGATAATCATGTGGATGTTTTTTCCCTACGCAGACAGTCGTTGTGAAAGACTGTACATATTCCATACGCTGTTACTGATCAATTGTTCGTCAAATCCCGTGCCTTAATATGCCGTTCTCCTGTTCATTCTTTTCCTCCTGGTATATCCGATTCCACTAGACTGTTTGCATCGGGAAAGACCATCCACATGACTTATTTTACATATGATATATGTTATTATAAGACTATAAAAGTCATTGATTAAGAATCTTATTTAAAGACGTCATAAGATAATAAATCAGAAATCAATTGATTTATTATTATGTTAGCAACTCAGCTATTTCTTTTTACATATGATCGCACAAAACACTTCCATGTTTGCATCCCCACACATACCGTAAATACAAACATACATACATACACACATACGTACATAAGTACGTACCAACCGACTTACATACATACACATTATATTTACTTGCGCACATGCGTGTGCATGCATAGTTATGCGACCACGTACTGAAAGCATGCACTCCTACACACACACGCTCACACACGCATGCATGCATACATACATGCATGCATACATGCATGCGTGCGTACATACATACATGCATGTGTACACACATACATGCATGCGTACATACATACATAGATGCGTACACACATACATTCATGCGTACATACATACATAGATGCATGCGTACATACATACATAGATGCATGCATACATACATACATAGATGCATGCATACATACATAGATGCATGCGTACATCTATAGATGCATACATACATACATTGTTTGCGTACACACATACATACACACATTGTTTGCGTACACACATACATACATGCATTGTTTGAGCTACTCAGAATCCAAAACTATGTGAAACAGCATGTATACATTAATAACAATATCATCATAAGTTTCTATCACCCTAATGTTGTTGGAATCGCTTTGACTTGAGGATGTTATCCTGAACAGCGAGGAAAATTAGTTTGTTTTCTTCTAAAGATAACGATTCATCGCCATATAATAATAATCTGACAGTTATTTGATACTGAAGGGTTTCAATGTGTAGTTGTCAATGTATAAGGTACAATCTAGCAGGTAATGAGAAGTGTGTTCGATGCTACTGCATGCGCATAGAGGGGATCTAACAATGTTTGTTCATTAAAGGAGCTGCTTGACATGCGTAGTCTAGCACGTTAACTGGATAGAGTTCCAGCTAGGGCAAGAAAAATCTTTCATTCAGATTAGAATGACATCAGAATGTCTTGTACTATTATGGCTATGTATTCCACAGACTGATTGTGGTACAAGACGGTTGAGGTATTCGGGGTATTTTATTGGAACATTTTGTGGAAAACAATTAGTTTGACGCTGTTTGGTGTGCTTCAATTGTGAACCATTTTCCTTTTTTATTTTTATGTTAACTGTATGGCATGTCAGTACAAATGTGAATACTGATATGAAAATCTCGAAATTTGAAAAACTTCCTCTGGAACGAAAAATTGTATTGATCATTAATACATCAGAAAACAATAGGCGAAATAGACAAACTAATAATATTAGCAAACATGGTTAGAATGACTTAAACGTGGGCTATTTGAACAACGAAGGGTAATACCTTAGTGCTTACCGCCAAACAGGTTCAAAGGAGAAGTGTAGCACATTTCCACTAATTATAATGGAGTCCTTACATAATACAGTTCGTGTATAGGCTTAGCGGTTAAGTTTTGTATTAACATCTGTGAGTTAAATGTATTGCATAGATAGCCACGTTGTAATACACGTATATCTAGCGATATTAAGTGAAAAGTTCCGTTATCAAAAAGATTGTAGATAAAAATACAGTTTATTGAAAAAAGTCGGCCTTAATGATCGGCCTACAGAGAAAAGTGTAAAATATTTCTTTTAAATATTTTCTAAAATATCACAGGCCAAAACAAAGTTGGTCAAAAAGTGTAAAACAACCTGGTGGTGATTCCTTAGACTGGCTTCAGGCCCTTAATTTTTTATGAAAAAATTCTCAACTACATTTTACTACTAGCTTATATTATCTCCCTCTAGTTTAGAATTTAATCAGACATACAAGAGATCAAAAAAGTTTGAGTTACATTTTTGTCTTAATAATTCAATATTCTAAAGACGGGGGCCATTCTAGTGTTTCCTGGACTCTTTGATATTTTTCTTACTTTTCAAAATTGTTTAAACTAAATATTTACCTTTTCTAGGATTATATACAAATACTCATATATTTACTTACAGTTTCCAAAACATAATTTGAAAATTTGACTTAATGTTTGAATGAACTGATAAAGTAATATTCAATTTGATCTAAATGTGTATGACAAAATATCAATACTTATGATAATAAGTGAGAAGTTTATATTTCGAAATGAATGATAGTTTCGTAGAGGTTGATACGTAAGAATTCCTTTATCATCATTTATGTCATAATATACCACTTTGGAATATAGTAATCAACACATCTTTTAAGTTCCTAAAAAGTTTTATGGTACTAAGATGGTAGTTATATGTTTGGAAAGACCAACTAGCGAAGTGGGCGATAAAATTATGTTTATACGGATTCGTGTGATGTTTCATTATCTAACCCAAGCGCTATAGGGTCAGCATCCGTGTTATTAAACATTAATGGGATATACAGAAGATTAGTTATCATGTTTCTATAACTCCTGTTAGTTAGTTTTCAAACTGCATAAAGACAGACGGTATGTGAGGTGCCTACACTGCTAAATAGCATTTTACATTCCAAACCTCTGTCAATATATGGCGTTTTTCGGGTGATATACATTGCTCATTATTTCTTGCAGAGGGGAATGAACTCTCTACCGTACGTAACAGTTTCCATGCTTCTCCTGCTCAGCCACTGCGACCTTGGTCATGCCCAGTGGGCACAGACGTTTGGATGGGGAGGCGCAGGTAACGGTAAAAGGAGTGGAATTACTGACCCGACTACATGCAATATGGACTTACAATTAGTGAAACTCATGTCGACGTTAATACAGGTACGTAAATACAAGAACGTTATACGAGAAAGTAAAAATAGGTTTCCTTAATACGCTCATACAGATATCCCATATGGTCAAGTCGGTATGAAATGTGTCTCATAAGCATATTTCATGAAGCGCATGTCACGCTTTGTTGTAAATATGAATTAAAGCCATGCGACTTATATCGGCATGCCAATACATTCTAAAACAAAAGTATGTCATTAACAAAACTTACTGTACATTAGAATACCAATATTGTCCGAATAGCCCATACATTTGAAACAAATGATAAAATATGTTAATAACATTATGACAAGCGTCATTTTCATCTGAATTGACGTCATAATTAGGATCAAGTGAGAAGGGCCCCCTTGATTTCTTGATTTTCTTCTGCTCAAATAAATAAATTATATAATCCATCAATTTCTTGTCATGACTATTCATGTGCTATTGGTTAAGGTGATCTATAATGTACATAGGCTTTTTGATGTTGGGTACGACTGGTCAAGTAATTCTACATTTGTATAGGGTTTGTAACACTGACTACCATTGACTATCATTATTTTCATATATCCATGGGCTTTGTAACGCTAGATACTATTAGTTAATGGTGTTGTAATGAGAAGTACCAGGTATTTATGTTAATCATATTTAGATGGTGTGACCTGAGTAAATTCTTGTTTATTTTCATATTTGTACAGATAGATACTGTATAACACGTGTTTTTTTTCCTTCGTGGTTTGAAGCTATTTAGATCGTATACAAACTTTCGTGGATATCTTACATTCAAACTCGTTGTATTTATTTTCGTGGTTCAATAGCAACCACGAAAACCACGAATGTTTACACACCACGAGCATTTCATCTTATACAGTATATGATTTATCACACATATGCACACTTTTGATAACTATATACAATATGTGACAACAGTATTCATTTTAGTCCAGTCAATTAACGGTTCAACATCAAATTTATTGCAACATAAGATATATTTTTCACAATTATATGCATCTGTATCATAAAGGACAAAGGTTAAAAATCAACTTTTTTATCCTCTATTTAAAGAATTGCCAGATCAGCTAAAGCCTAATATCATTTGCCAAAAACTGTATCGAAATCAATGTTATGAAAATATTATAAACTAACAATGTGACTGAATAGCATGTATAAGTTCAAGATATTCGCTTAAATAACTTTGTTTTCCCTAAAATATTTTATTAAGTATGACTTCTTCAATTTCGGCTTGCAGAGGTGATTGAGATTTTTTTCCACAATAATTTGGTCAATACATATTGTTCATCAGTATGTTTTGCAATGAATTGGATATTTCCCATTCTTAATGTAAGACAGAAAGTATATATTACACTTCAATGTTAGTGAAATAAATAGTTTTGATTACTTTCTTGGTTCCAAAAACATAACAAAAAACGTGAAAACATTTTCCCCTTAGACGTGTTTTTCTACTATATTCACCTTCTGTTGCATCTAGTCTTATATTTGGGATATATTTTAGTAAAAAGGTTTAAATATTTGGAAATCATGACTTTAATTATACCCTATTTTTAGTAATAAGGATATTTCGATAAAACAGAATACATATATTTGTACTACTGTAGTACAACTATATTACTCAACCGATACTGATTCATGTATAAAAGATAAGGAGTACTCGCGCTCATCACACTGCTTTTTAGCATATAAAAATGGTAATAACCTGTTTATTTTCTGACACAGAATTACTTCCTTTATATTCATGGCAATAGTTTCCCCGGTCGGAAACAAAAACAAACATTTCGCATTTCCAAGGTAACACATATGGTTTTTCGATTTATCATGTTTATCCAACTTTATTAAATTTTCAAATCGTACAAGACGCTCGGTAACAACGTGTCTCTTTTGAAAATGAATAAAGTCGAGTATGATAAACACAACTAACAACCAGGGCTCCTTAGGAAACCCTTAAAGTCACTGTACTGTTCAATAAGTATATATAGAGCGTATAGATTTCTAAACGTACTATTATTTACATTAATGTTATTCATGTGTATTTTAAAAGCTGTAAGTAAGCACGGATGTATTTCACATCCTTTCATAACACCAAAACATGTCTCAATGGAAATAACAGGATATATTAATCTTGTTCTAAACAGTGAGGGATTTGTATACGAAACGCAATAACAGGAAACAAAAACACACATAAACACCAGGAAAGGAACGATCTTAAGAACTCCTAACAACAAAAAATATACCAAATTGTACTTATCTAGAGCAATCGATGTCTGAAGTTTTCTGAACAATATGTAGAATACATTGATAATGGAAATATGTCTTTAAACCGTTTATAACGTTGTAAATTTGTTATTTATGGCTACAACAAACATTTTATACATAAACTAGTATTTTATGTAAACTTGGCTGAATAATTCCCGGCAGATTAAAACACTTGGTTGATTAAATAAGAAGAAATTCGAAAACAGAAAGCACCTGTATCTTTAAGATTAGTCGACACCTTAAACGTAATAACATTTATCAATGACATTAGCATTGCCAACGCAGCTTGATGCATTGTTTTAGTTACAATTACCTACCCTTGTATGTATTTTATATATATTGATAACATTGTTTTAGTTACAATTACCTACCCTTGTAGGTATTATGTAGATGTTGATAACATTGTTTTACTTACAATTACTTACCCTTGTAGGTATTTCATAGATGTTGATTACATTGTTTTACTTACAATTACCTACCCTTGTAGGTATTTCATAGATGTTGATAACATTGTTTTAGTTACAATTACCTACCCTTGTAGGTATTTTATAGATGTTGATAACATTGTTTTACTAACAATTACCTACCCTTGTAGGTATTTCATAGATGTTGATAACATTGTTTATTTGTGTTTAGAATTTTGTTTAGAGTTTTAACGGTAATTGCTTTTATAACAGCGTATTAGTTGATCAAACCTAATTTTAAAAGTTCAAAAGCGTCACCGCACAGGAATGAAATTAGATCTTAAATTCCTTACGAAAAAGCAAACACAGCAAACAACAATGCATCCAAAGAAATAAACTATATTAAAATCCCTTCTAAAGAAAGACAGACAAAAGCGTCCTAATTAATTATTTCTATCTGGCTGTTCATTTTTATTATGTATGTTACCGGGTTACGAACAAAGGTCATGAGATAACGACATCATCATTTCTATATGAGATCAATAAAGTTTTAGTAGTTAAAATGCATTTGTATTATATTAAATTTGAACCACAAAGACGTGGGTACTGTAACTGTCGGTTGTGAGATCGAGTCTCCGATTCTTTTGTTGTCCTTAAGTGGTAAAACGTTAGTTTACGACTCCTAAGATCATCGGTTACCACATGGTTTCTTATGTTTGACGTCAGACATCGTGACAGTCACCACATGTGGTGTACGAACCTCTGTTCGATCGAATACGAGCTCCCTTTTTGTTTTGCTGTCTCCCCTGTCCACCTTTCTTTCTTCTGTTTTGCCTTTGGAAGTAGCTTTAAATCATAGATGTTATCCTCTCTTGTCATTTCCATACACACGTATATATAATTTAAATCAATTCTACGACTAAACGTTCAACTGAAATCAGCACGATAGCAACCCCTTAACATAAGGATGTTGTAAAAAGGCAACGTCTTGCATTAAAACTTCACAATCAGTGTCGGTAAATAACGTCTATTATTTGATATTACTATGCCATATGTATATGAATAGCGTATACAAGTAAGCTGTAAACAGATATTACTATTATGTTGCTTTCATTCACATTTTTGTTACATAATTTTCCAAAATAGGGGGTTGCTAATGAAATGTAATGGTCAAGCAGTGAATAAAAGCAAATGTGTTCTACACTTTTTTCAAAACACGAAAACATGACATTTGTGTCTTATTCATCAATGACAATAAAATGGCTAACGCTGGTGGAGGCGGTAACACTAGAGGTATTGTTTGTAACAGAATTATTTATTTTTGTGAAGTTTTGAGTCGAAAACATGATCGTCTATCTATTTAGGGTTTGAATTGTTATTGCACAAATATTATCCCTAATGACATGATCTTTGTCGATCAAAACAGAAAAAAAACATCTACAGTGTCAACGCACATGAACGAAATTGGACACAAAGAATCCCTATATAGACACCCTACCAAAGGTGAGGAATAATCGTATTCATCACAATTATCAATAGCTTTCTTTGTAATCTATCATTTATGGCACATGTTTACGAAAGAAAGTCATCATGTAACGTTATCACAATTTCTCTATGAGACAAATACAGCTATCATATTGTGTAGATGTTATATACAAACATGTCTCCACTTTGATTATTTATTTGAATTAGTCATTCCTTTTGACATGTTTTGAAGTCTCATCAATTCCTTTTGTTGCCTTCTGTGTTAATTTTCGAGTAGATTTTATACTCATATGCGGTCGTATGACTTTTAATTTTCTATTAATTTGCTCGTTAAAAAATAAAAATGTCGACTTCCGTTTCGTTTTGCTGTCTCCTCATCAGTCCCTCTTATCGTGTTTACTATTGCTTTTGGTCACGTGTTTGATCTCATGTATTGTCGTGTGACATTTGATTTTTTCTATTTTTATTTGATAATTCACAAGTGTGATGCACACACCGCTCCATCTTCTGTTGCGCTGGGTTTCGTCTCCTCTGATGCAGTTAATCTTATATACTTGATATAAAGTTTCGATTTGATGTCGGTGTTGTACTATTATATTTCTATACAGATATGATATTTGGGGTTTAAAACAATTACTTATAAATACATACTTTCCTTTACTAATTCGCCCCTGAAGTTTCATAATGAACTATTCCAACTCTTGAATTGGAATAGTTGAAAAGAGTCTTTAGGCGTGAAAGAGTCAAAGAACGAAACGAATACGATGACCCAAATATCTGTATTTCAGCAATGCTAATAGTGGTGAAGTCTACCTAACTGTGTCCAAGTGTTGAGGTTTACTTAACTGTGTCATAGTGCTGAGGTCTACCTTACTGTGTCTTAGTGCTAAGGTTTACTTAACTGTGTCATAGTGCTTAGGTTTACCTAACTGTGTCTTAGTGCTAAGGTTTACTTAACTCTGTCATATTGCTTAGGTTTACCTAAATGTGTCATAATGCTTAATTTTATCTCACTGTGCCATAGTGTTAAAATTTATCTCACTGTAAATAGTGCTAAAATTTATCTCATTGTCCCATAGTGTTAAAATTTATCTCACTGTGAAATAGTGCTAAAATTTATCTCACTGTGTCAAATTGCTGAAGTTTATTTAACTGTGGCATAGTGCCTAGGTTTAACTAACTGTGTCATAGTGCTGAGGTTAACCTAACTGTGTCATAGAGCTGAGGTTAACCTAACTGTGTCATAGAGCTGAGGTTAGCCTAACTGTGGAAAAGGCTTGCTGAGTTTAATAATAAAAAAAAGTGCTGAGTTTTACCGTATTGATCTATGAGTTTTATGTCATGGTTTTGAAATTGATATTACCGCGTCAAAGTGCTGAGATTTACGTTACTGTGTTTGATATATTTGAGTTTTACAGTACCGTGTCCAATAGAGTTGAAGTTTACGGTACCGTGTCCAATATAGATGAGGTTTACGGTACTGTGTCCAATATAGTTGAGGTTTACAGTACTTTGTCAAATTTAGTTTAGGTTTCCAGTACCGTGTCCAATATATTTGAGGTTTACAGTACCGTGTCCAATATAGTTGAGGTTTACAGTACTGTGTCCATTATAATTGATGTTTACAGTAACGTGTCCAATATATTTGAGGTTTACAGTACTGTGTCCAATACAGATGAAGTTTACAGTACCGTGTCCAATATAGTTGAGGTTTACGGTACTGTGTCCAATATAGTTGAGGTTTACAGTACTTTGTCCAATTTAGTTGAGGTTTACAGTACCGTGTCCAATATATTTGAGGTTTACAGTACCGTGTCCAATATAGTTGAGGTTTACAGTACTGTGTCCAATATAGTTCAGGTTTACAGTACTTTTTCCAATATAGTTGATGTTA
>NW_018407879.1:9432-9824 GCF_002113885.1 Mizuhopecten yessoensis | reverse complement strand
GATATTACTATTATGTTGCTTTCATTCACATTTTTGTAACATAATGTAATGGTCAAGCAGTGAAGAAAAGCAAATGTATTCCACACTTTTTTCAAAACACGAAAACATGTGTCGTATTCATCAATGTCAATAACATGGCTAACGCAGGTGGAAGGCGGTAACACTAGAGGTATTGTTTGTAACAGAATGATTTATTTTTGTGAAATTTTGAGTCGAAAACACGATTGTCTATCTATTTAGGGTTTGAATTGTTATTGCACAAATATTATCCCTAATGACATGATCTTTGTCGATCAAAACAGAAAAAAAACATCTACAGTGTCAACGCACATGAACGAAATTGGACCTAAACTTCCGTTCGTAAATGCAATAACAGGAAACACAAAGAATCT
>NW_018407879.1:0-623 GCF_002113885.1 Mizuhopecten yessoensis | reverse complement strand
CTGTGTCCAATAGAGTTGAGGTTTACAGTACTGTGTCCAATATAGATGAGATTTACAGTACCGTGTCCAATAGAGTTGAGGTTTACAGTACTGTGTCCAATAGAGTTGAGGTTTACAGTACTGTGTCCAATATAGTTGTGGTTTACAGTACTGTGTCCAATATAGNTACAGTACTGTGTCCAATATAGTTGAGGTTTACAGTACTGTGTCCAATATAGCTGAAGTTAACAGTACTTTGTCCAATACAGATGAGGTTTACAGTACTGTGTCCAATATATTTGAGGTTAACAGTACTGTGTCCAATACAGATGAGGTTTACAGTACTGTGTCCAATACAGTTGAGGTTTACAGTACCGTGTCCAATACAGATGAGGTTTACAGTACTGTGTCCAATACAGATGAGGTTTACAGTACTGTGTCCAATATAGTTGAGGTTTACAGTACTGTGTCCAATATAGCTGAAGTTAACAGTACTTTGTCCAATACAGACGAGGTTTACAGTACTGTGTCCAATATATTTGAGGTTTACAGTGCTGTGTCCAATATATTTGCGGTTTGCAGTACTGTGTCCAATATATTTGAGGTTTACAGTACTGTGTCCAATATATTTGAGGTTAACAGTA
>NW_018407878.1:5050-5679 GCF_002113885.1 Mizuhopecten yessoensis | reverse complement strand
TTTGTTGAGCTTAATTCATCCCTGATGTATTTTCTGAGGTGGTGGAAAGCATTGCAATATTATAAATCCTGTTATTATAAAATGTTTTTTCTGTTATGTAGGAATCATTGTTTTATACATACCGTATAAAATAAGGTTGTATGTTCTGATCCTTGGGCACAGGTCAGTGTACCATCTCGAATGGAAATCCTAATGATACAAAATCCAAATGGTTAGAAATCCAGCAAATGTCTAAAATATGAATTGTTATATGAATAAAAAATGTATTTATGTTATCTTTTTGTGATTGTTTTTGCTTGTCTTTTAGATTTTTGTGAAATTATCTTCAACAGTTCAGAGCTAGAATGCATTGTCTGTTTAAAGAAACAAGAAGTTACTCTCTAAAGGATCTGGATATAGAAGTTGGAGGTCCTGAAATAGCATAATATAATATTTTTTAATGTACCTGGCCAGAGCAGCAAATTAATTTGTCAGATATGACATCTTCGGTATATTCATCATCATTAAATGACAAGGCCTGAATAGTTGAAGAGATTTTTACTGTGTACATAAGATGTGTAGAACCCAAAGTTTAAGGACCAATAAGGAAAATGAAAAAAAAGACTACTGCTCTAGTACTGATGAAGTGA
>NW_018407878.1:0-623 GCF_002113885.1 Mizuhopecten yessoensis | reverse complement strand
ATGCTGATGATACATGTTTGCTAAACACAGAAAAGTCCTGTTTTTCCACAAATTTACACATTTTTTTCAGAATAAGGAGTTTCTGTTGTAAATAATTTAACAACACAGCCATACATAACGTCCTGACCCGAACCGCCGTCGACCTTCAGTCAACAGTTTTGTAAAAGTTGTTACGCGCGTGACGCTTTTTTTTTCGAACCAAGTTCGAGCTCCAGTTTTCATGCGTACTGTAAGTTAGGCGGCCAGGGCTGTGTCGAATTCACCGTGTCTTTTTCCTTCTGCTAGACAGGTGACAGGAACGAGAGGATGCGTTGACTTCATCAGGTACTTCTGTGGAACAAAGATTTTATATAGCTGCATTATTTACATTTACTCTGCATTATCATCATTCAAAACTATCAAAGTCAGCCGAGAGTTGAAACCAAAAAATCTGCGGCGATGTTGACGTCGTAAGACTTTTTTACGTTGGATTATTCCTTGTAATTATACACACCCGATACCTTTTTAAATTTCTGTTAAAATCATTTTATTATCGCCTTTGTTGGTATCCATTACTTGTTGGTGGTTTGGTGACATCTTGTTGGTGGAGACAAGGTCGAATCAATTCATATATATATATATAT
>NW_018407877.1:1465-2596 GCF_002113885.1 Mizuhopecten yessoensis | reverse complement strand
TTGTCTAGCCCTGTGTCACCAGTCTCAGACTAGTGGGCTACCCTTTATTGTCTAGCCCTGCTATAGTTCACTAGGGCACAGGAGCAGGCTTGATATATATATATATACATATATCTGATTGTAGATTAAATAATTGACATAATAATGAATCAAGTCTTTTTGTTAAATTGTATATGTATGCCCCTGCCTTACTATGGGTTTGGGGGAGGGGAGAACATGTAGTGTTACCCATGTGTGTCTTGTCCTGTACCATCCCCAATCAGTGCCATTGATCTAGCAACTTTGTTCTGAACAGATTTTATCTCATTCACCCCTGAAATTTCATAATAAACTATTCCAACCTTTGAATTGAAAGAGTTCAAATGCGTCTTCAGGGGTGTGAATCAGTTAAACAAACTTTACATAAAGGTCAGGTTTGAAAATATCTGGAATGTGGGCATATATCAGGGTTTAAAGGTCAAGGCAAAGGTCACTATTTATAGAAATTCGTCAAACTATGACACTTATTTGCAAAGTAGAGTTATCGTATGTTACAGACATTTTATAGTTTCTAATATGATTGTGTTTGTTTATACAACTTTGCTATCTAAGGGTGATCATTTTTACAATTTGGAAGATACTGTTAATTTGATGGGTTATTTTATCTGAGGAGTCATTTCTATGCAATCAAAATGAATATAATTTATCTGATTCAAGCTGATCATGCCTCTTTGGTTGAATGATAGGTTGAAACAAAAAGATTTTTTTTTTTTTTTTTTTAAAGTGTGTCGTCATTTTTGTCTCGCCGCCACAAAGTTTTTCTGGCAACAGTGACATCAACATTAAGTTTTTGCATTTAAGTTAGTTTCACTGAAAGTATAAGTGCTAGACCAACCACACTTGGACCATAGGTGTATGTTAGGTAGTACATCTCAACCCATGCATCAAATGCTGGATGCGACTGACCTTTCATGGTCCATTAAATGACTTTGTCAGCATCTCCATCAACATTAAGTTTTTACATTTAAGCTAGTTTCTTTGAAACTATATATGCATTGGTGGTCAAGTCGGGGCACAGACAAGACATATCATTCACAATGGCTTGTTTTGTGTACACTCTATATAGATAATCAGAAAGTGATTTTTTTCAAT
>NW_018407877.1:0-623 GCF_002113885.1 Mizuhopecten yessoensis | reverse complement strand
TATCCTGACATTGTGTTACTGGTTAAGTGGAGGGCATAATGCATTTTACTTTATCCATACATTGTGTTACTGGTTAAGTGGAGGGCATAATGCATTCTACTTTATCCTGACATTGTGTTACTGGTTAAGTTGAGGGCATAATGCATTATACTTTTTCCTCACATTGTGTTACTGGTTAAGTGGAGGGCAAAATGCATTCTTCTTTATCCTGACATTGTGGTACTGGTTAAGTGGAGGGCATATAATGCATTATACTTTATCCTGACATTGTGTTACTGGTTAAGTGGAGGGCATATAATGCATTATACTTTTTCCTTACATTGTGTTACTGGTTAAGTGGAGGGTATAATGCATTATACTTTATCCTGACATTGTGTTACTGGTTAAGTGAAGGGTATAATGCATTCTACTTTATCCTTACATTGTGTTACAGGTTAAGTGGAGGGCATAATGCATTCTACTTTACTGTGGAATTATGTTACTGGTTAAGTGGAGGGTATAATGCATTCTACTTTATCCGTACATTGTGTTACTGGTTAAGTGGAGGGTATAATGCATTCTACTTTATCCTTACACTTTGTTACAGGTTAAGTGGATGGCATAATGCATTCTTCTTTATCCTG
>NW_018407876.1:21381-22283 GCF_002113885.1 Mizuhopecten yessoensis | reverse complement strand
TGATGAAACCTACATCAGCTATATATGGGAATGATGAAACCTACAGCAGCTATATACATGTATCAGAGTGATAAAACCTACAGCAGCTATATATGAGAATGATGAAACCTACAGCAGTTAGATATGGGAATGATGAAACCTACAGCAGCTATATATGAGAAGGATGAAACCTACATCAGTTATATATCGGAATGATGAAACGTACAGCAGCTTTATATGGGAATGATGAAACCTACATCAGTTATATATGGGAATGATGAAACCTACAACAGCTTTATATGAGAATGATGAAACCTACAGCAGCTATATATGAGAATGATGAAACCTACGTCAGGTATATATGGGAATGATGAAACCTACAGCAGCTATATATGGAAATGATGAAACCTACCGCAGCTTTATATGAGAATGATGAAACCTACAGCAGCTATATATGAGAATGATGAAACCTACAGCAGTTAGATATGGGAATTATGAAACCTACAGCAGCTATATATGAGAATGATGAAACCTACATCAGTTATATGTCGGAATGATGAAACGTACAGCAGCTTTATATGGGAATGATGAAACCTACATCAGTTATATATGGGAATGATGAAACCTACAGCAGCTATATATAAGAATGATGTAACCTACAGCAGCTATATATGGAAATGATGAAACCTACAGCAGCTATATATGGGAATGATAAAACCTACAACAGCTTTATATGAGAATGATGAAACCTACAGCAGCTATATATGAGAATGATGAAACCTACGTCAGCTATATATGGGAATGATTAAACCTACAGCAGCTATATATGGGAATGATGAAACCTACCGCAGCTTTAAATGAGAATGAAGAAACCTACAGCAGCTATATATGAGAATATTGAAACAAGCAGCAGCTATATATGA
>NW_018407876.1:11323-17385 GCF_002113885.1 Mizuhopecten yessoensis | reverse complement strand
GACCTCCTCACGGTGTTACGTATACGGGTAGGTTCCGAACCTCCTCACAGCGTTACGTATACGGGTATGTTCCGGACCACCTAACAGCGTTACGTATCCGGTAGGGTCCGGACTTTCTCACAGTGTTACGTATACGGGTAGGTTCCGGACTTCCTCACGGTGTTACGCATACGGGTAGGTTCTAGACCTCCTCACAGTGTTACTTATACGGGTAGGTTCCGGACATCCTCACAGTGTTACTTATACGGGTAGGTTCCGAACCTCCTCACAGCCTTACGTATACGGGTGGGTACCGAACCTCCTCACAGCCTTACGTATACGGGTACGTAGCTTCCCGACCTCCTCACGGTCGTACGCATACGGGTAGGCTCCGAACCTCCTCCCAGCGTTACGTATACGGGTGGGTACCGAACCTCCTCACAGCCTTACGTATACGGGTAGGTTTCGGACCTCCTCACGGTGTTACGTATTCGGGTACATAGGTTCCGGACCTCCTCACGGTGTTACGTATACGGGTAGGCTCCGAACCTCCTCACAGCGTTACGTATACGGGTAGGTTCCGGACCACCTAACAGCGTTACGTATCCGGTAGGTTCCGGACTTTCTCATAGTGTTACGTATACGGGCAGGTTCTAGACCTCCTCACAGTGTTACGTATACGGGTAGGTTCCGGACCTCCTCGCGGTCTTTCGTATACGGGTAGGTTCCGGACCTCCTCACAGCGTTACATATACGGGTAGGTTCCGGACAACCTAACAGCGTAACGTATCCGGTAGGTTCCGGACTTTCTCACAGTGTTACGTATACGGGTAGGTTCTAGACCTCCTCACAGTGTTACGTATACGGGTAGGTTCCGGACTTCCTCACAGTGTTTCGTATACCGGTAGGTTCCAGACTTCCTCACAGTATTACGGAAACGGGTAGGTTCCGGACCTCCTTACAGTATTACTTATACTGGTAGGTTCCGGACTTCCTCACAGCGTTTTCCAGACTTCCTCACAGTATTACGAATACGGGTAGGTTCCGGACAACCTAACAGCGTAACGTATCCGGTAGGTTCCGGACTTCCTCACAGTATTACGAATACGGGTAGGTTCCGGACCTTTCGTATACGGGTAGGTTCCAGACAACCTAACAGCGTAACGTATCCGGTAGGTTCCGGACTTTCTCACAGTGTTACGGATACGGGTAGGTTCCGGTCTTCCTCACAGTGTTTCGTATGCCGGTAGGTTCCAGACTTCCTCACAGTGTTAGTGTTACGTATACGGGTATAGGTGCCGTAGCTCCTCACAGCGTTATGTATAGGGGTAGGTTTGCGACTTCCGCACAGCGTTTCGTATACGGGTAGGTTCCGGGCTTGCTCACAGTGTTTCGTATACCGGGAGGTTCCAGACTTCCTCACAGTATTACGTAAACGGGTACGTATACGGGTATGTTCCGGTCTTCCTCACAGCGTTACCTATACGGGTGGGTACCAGACTTTCTCACAGTGTTACGGATACGGGTAGGTTCCGGTCTTCCTCACAGCGTTACCTATACTGGTGGGTACCAGACTTCCTCACAGGGTTACGTATACGGGTAGGTTTGTGACTTCCTCACAGCGTTTCGTATTCCTCACGGTGTTACGTATACGGGGAGGTTCCGGATTTCCTCACAGCTATACGTATACGGGTAGGGTCCAGACTTCCTCACAGCGTTTCGTATAGGCGTAGGTTCCGGACATTCTCACAGTATCTTATACTGGTAGGTTCCGGACTTCCACACAGTGTTACGTATACGGATAGGTTCCGGACTTCCTCAGTGTTACGTATACGGGTGGGAGGTTCTAGACCTCCTCACGGTGTTACCTATACGGGTACGTAGGTTCCGGACCTCCTCCTTATACTGGTAGGTTTCGGACCTCCTCACTGCGTTACGTATACGGGTATAGGTGCCGTAGCTCCTCACAGCGTTTCGTATACGCGTATACGGGTAGGTTCCGAACCTCCCCGTATACGTAACACCGTGAGGAATACGAAACGCTGTGAGGAAGTCCCAAACCTTCCCGTATACGTAAAGCTGTGAGGAGCTACGGACCCTATACCCGTATACGTAACGCTGTTAGGTGGTCCGGAACCTACCCGTTAACGTAACGCTGTGAGGAGGTCCGAAACCTACCAGTATAAGGAGGAGGTCCGGAACCTACGTACCCGTATACGTAACACCGTGAGGAATACGAAACGCTGTGAGGAGCTACGGCACCTATACCCGTATACGTAACGCTATGAAGAGGTCCGGAACCTACCCGTTTCGGTAATACTGTGAGGAAGTCCGGAACCTACCCGTTTCCGTAATATTGTGAGGAAGTCTGGAACCTTATACGTAACGCTGTGAAGAAATCCCAAACCTACCCGTATACGTAAAACTGTGAGGAGGTCTAGAACCTACCCGTATACACCCGTATACGTAACGCTGTGAGGAAGTGAAGAACCTACCCGTATACGTATACGTAACGCAGTGAGGAGGTCCGAAACCTACCAGTATAAGTAATACTGTAGTGTTACGTATACGGGTATAGGTTCCGTAGCTCCTCACAGCGTTATGTATAGGTGTAGTTTTGGGCCTTCCTCACAGCGTTTCGTATAGGGGTAGGTTCCGGACATCCTCACAGTGTTACGTATATGGGTATTTTCCCGACCTTCTCTCAGATTTACGTATAGGGAAGGTTTGGGACTTCCTCAAAGCGTTACGTATGCGGGTAGGTTACGGGCCTCCTCACAGCGTTACGTATTCGGGTAGGTTCCGGACCTCTTCATAGCGTTACGTATACGGGTATAGGTGCCGTAGCTCCTCACAGCGTTATGTATACGGGTAGGTTTCGGACCTCCTCACAGCGTTACATATACGGGTAGGTTCCAGACTTCCTCACAGCGTTACCTATACGGGTGGGTACCAGACTTACTCACAGTGTTACATATACGGGTATTTTCCGGACCTCCTCTCAGATTTACGTATAGGGTAGGTTTGGGACTTCCTCAAAGCGTTACGTATTCGGGTAGGTTACGGACCTCCTCACAGCGTTACGTATACGGGTAGGTTCCGTACTTCCTCATAGCGTTACGTATAGGGGTAGGTTTGGGACTTCTTCACATCGTTTCGTATACGGGTTGGTTCCGGACCTCCTCACGGTGTTACGTATACTGGTAGGTTCCGGACCTCCTCACAGCGTTACGTATACGGGTAGGTTCCGGACCTCCTCACAGTGTTACGTATACGAATAGGTTCCAGACTTCCTCACAGCGTTTCGTATACGGGTAGGTTTCAGACTTCCTCACAGTATTACGTAAACGGGTAGGTTCCGTACCTCCTTACAGTATTACTTATACTGGTAGGTTTCGGACCTCCTCACAGCGTTACGTATACGGGTAGGTTCCAAACCTCACACAATATTACGTATACGGGTATGTTCCGGACTTCCTCACAGCGTTACGTATACGGGTATAGGTTCCGTAGCTCCTCACAGCGTTATGTATACGGGTAGGTTTGGGACCTCCTCACAGCGTTTCATATAGGCGTAGGTTCCGGACATTCTCACAGTATTACGTATACGGGTAGGTTCCGGATTTCCTCACAGCGTTACGTATACGGGTAGGTTCCGGACTTCCTCACAGTGTTACGTATAAGGGTGGGTACCAGACTTCCTCACAGTGTTGCGTATATGGGTATTTTCCCGACCTTCTCTCAGATTTACGTATAGGCTAGGTTTGGGACTTCCTCACAGCGTTTCGTATTCGGGTAGGTTCCGGACCTCCTCACAGTGTTACGTATAGGGGTAGGTTTGGGACTTCCTAACGGTGTTATGTAAACGAGTAGGTTCCGGACCACCTCACAGCGTTACGTATACGGGTATAGGTTCCGTAGCTCCTCACAGCGTTTCGTATACGGGTAGGTTTCGGACCTCCTCACAGCGTTACGTATACGGGTAGGTTCCAGACTTCCTCACAGTGTTACGTATATGGGTATTTTCCCGACCTTCTCTCAGATTTACGTATAAGGTAGGTTTGGGACTTCCTCACAGCGTTTCGTAAAGGGGTAGGTTCCGGACATCATCACAGTATTACGTATACGGGTAGGTTCCGGACTTCCTCACAGTGTTACTAATACGGGTAGGTTCTGGACCTCCTCACAGTGTTACGTATACGGGTAGGTTTCGGACCTCCTCACTGCGTTACGTATACGGGTAGGTTCCAAACTTCCTCACAGTATTACGTATACGGGTAGGTTCCGGACTTCCTCACAGTGTTACCAATACGGGTAGGTTATGGACCTCCTCACAGTGTTACGTATACGGGTAGGTTCCGAACCTCCCACAATATTACGTATACGGGTAGGTTCCGGACTTCCTCACGGCGTTACGTATACGGGTAGGTTCCGGACTTCCTCCCAGTGTTCCGTATACGGGTAGGTTCCGGACTTTCTCACAGTGTTACGTATACGGATAGGTTCTGGATCTCCTCATAGTGTTACGTATACGGTGAGGTTCCGGACTTCCTCACAGCGTTTCGTATACGGGTAGGTTTCAGACTTTCTCACAGTATTACGTAAACGGGTAGGTTCCGTACCTCCTTACAGTATTACGTATACGGGTATGTTTCGGAGTTCCTCACAGCGTTACGTATACGGGTATAGGTTCCGTAGCTCCTCACAGCGTTACGTATACGGGTAGGTTTGGGACCTCCTCACAGCGTTTCGTATAGGCGTAGGTTCCGGACATTCTCATAGTATTACGTATACGGGTAGGTTCCGGATTTCCTCACAGCGTTACGTATATGGGAAGGTTCCAGACTTCCTCACAGTGTTACGTATACGGGTTGGTACCAGACTTCCTCACAGTGTTACGTATACGGGTATTTTCCCGACCTCCTCTCAGATTTACGTATAGGGTAGGTTTGGGACTTCCTCACAGCGTTACCTATTAGGATAGGTTCCGGACCTCTTCATAGCGTTACGTATACGGGTAGGTTTGGGACTTCCTCACAGCCTTTCGTATACGGGTAGGTTCCGGACCTCCTCACGGTGTTACGTATACGGGTAGGTTTCGGACCTCCTCACAGCGTTACGTATACGGGTAGGTTCCGGACCTCCTCACAGCGTTACGTATACGGGTAGGTGCCGGATCTCCTCACAGCGTAACGTATACCGATAGGTTCCGGACCACCTAACAGCGTTACGGATACGGGTAGGTTCCGGACTTCCTCACAGTGTTACCTATACGGGTAAGTTCTGGACTTTCTCACAGTGTTACGTATACGGATAGGTTCTGGACCTCCTCACAGTGTTACGTATACGGTGAGGTTCCGGACTTCCTCAAAACGTTTCGTATACGGGTAGGTTTCAGACTTCCTTACAGTATTACGTAAACGGGTAGGTTCCGTACCTCCTTACAGTATTACTTATACTGGTAGGTTCCGGACTTCCTCACAGTGTTACGTATACGGGTATGTTCCGGACTTCCTCACAGCGTTACGTATACGGGTATAGGTTCCGTAGCTCCTCACAGCGTTATGTATAGGGGTAGGTTTGGGACTTCCTCACAGCGTTTCGTATACGGGTAGATTCCGGACCTCCTCACGGTGTTACGTATACGGGTATTTTCCCGACCTCCTCTCAGATTTACGTATAGGGTAGGTTTGGGACTTCCTCACAGCGTTTCGTATACGGGTAGATTCCGGACCTCCTCACGGTGTTACGTATACGGGTATTTTCCCGACCTCCTCTCAGATTTACGTATTCCTCACAGTGTTACGTATACGGGTAGGTTCTTCACTTCCTCACAGCGTTACGTATACGGGTAGGTTCCGGACCACCTAACAGCGTTACGTATACGGGTAGGTTCCGGACTTCCTCACAGTATTACGTATACGGGTAGGTTTCGGACCTCCTCACAGCGTTACGTTAACGGGTAGGTTCCGGACCACCTCACAGCGTTACGTATCCGGTAGATTTCTGACTTCCTCCCAGTGTTCCGTATATGGGTAGGTTCCGGACCTCCTCACAGTGTTACGTATACGGGTAGGTTCTTC
>NW_018407876.1:9330-9515 GCF_002113885.1 Mizuhopecten yessoensis | reverse complement strand
ACGTATACGGGAAGGTTCCGGACTTCCTCACAGCGTTTCGTATACTGGTAGGTTCCAGACTTCCTCACAGTGTTACGTATACGGGTATTATCCGGACCTTTTCTCAGATTTACGTATAGTTTGGGTTTGGGACTTTCTCACAGCGTTACGTATTCGGGTAGGTTTCGGACTTCCTCACAGCGTTA
>NW_018407876.1:8840-8951 GCF_002113885.1 Mizuhopecten yessoensis | reverse complement strand
CGTATACGGGTAGGTTCCGTACTTCCTCACAGCGTTACGTATAGGTGTACGTTTGGGACTTCCTCACATCGTATCGTATACAGGTAGGTTCCGGACATCCTCACGGTGTTC
>NW_018407876.1:7306-7746 GCF_002113885.1 Mizuhopecten yessoensis | reverse complement strand
CTCAGATTTACGTATAGGGTAGGTTTGGGACTTCCTCACAGCGTTTCGTATTCGGGAAGGTTCCGGACCTCCTCACAGCGTTACGTATAGGGGTAGGTTTGGGACTTCCTCGCAGCGTTTCGTATACGGGTAGGCTCTGGACCTCCTCACGGTGTTGCGTATACGGGTAGGTTCCGTACTTCCTCACAGCGTTACGTATCGGGGTAGGTTTGGGATTTCCGCACAGCGTTTCGTATACGGGTAGGCTCTGGACCTCCTCACGGTGTTGCGTATACGGGTAGGTTCCGTATACTTCCTCACAGCGTTACGTATAGGGGTAGGTTTGGGACTTCCTCACAGCGTTTCGTATACGGGTAGGTTCTGGACCTCCTCACGGTGTTACGTATACGGGTAGGTTCCGTATACTTCCTCACAGCGTTACGTATAGGGTTAGGTTTGGG
>NW_018407876.1:4143-4814 GCF_002113885.1 Mizuhopecten yessoensis | reverse complement strand
CTTCATAGCGTTACGTATACGGGTAGGTTCCGTACTTCCTCACAGGGTTACGTATAGGGGTAGGTTTGGGACTTCCTAACAGCGTTTCGTATACGGGTAGGTTCCGGACGTCCTGACGGTGTTACGTATACGGGTAGGTTTCGGACCTCCTCACAGCGTTACGTATACGGGTAGGTTTGGGACTTCCACACAGCGTTACGAATACGGGTAGGTTCCGGATCTCCTCACAGTGTTACGTATACCGATAGGTTCCGGACCACCTAACAGCGTTACGTATACGGGTAGGTTCCGGACTTCCTCACAGTGTTACCTATACGGGTAGGTTCTGGACCTTCTCACAGTGTTACGTATACGGGAAGGTTCCGGACTTCCTCACAGCGTTTCGTATACGGATAGGTTCCAGACTTTCTCACAGTATTACGTAAACGGGTAAGTTCCGTACCTTCTTACAATATTTCTTATACTGGTAGGTTTCGGACTTCCTCGCAGTCTTACGTATACGGGTAGGTTTGGGACTTCCTCACAGCGTTACTTATACGGGTATAGGTTCCGTAGCTCCTCACAGCGTTACGTATACGGGTAGGTTTGGGACTTCCTCACAGTGTTACGTATACGGGTAGGTTTCGGACCTCCTCACAGCGTTTCGTATACGGGTAGGTTCCGAACCTCCT
>NW_018407876.1:0-622 GCF_002113885.1 Mizuhopecten yessoensis | reverse complement strand
ACGTATACGGGTATTTTCCCGACCTCCTCTCAGATTTACGTATAGTGTAGATTTGGGACTTCCTCACAGCGTTACCTATTAGGATAGGTTCCGGACCTCCTCACGGTGTTCNGGTAGGTTTCGGACCTCCTCACAGCGTTACGTATACGGGTAGGTTCCGGACCTCCTCACAGCGTTACGTATACGGGTAGGTTCCGGATCTCCTCACAGCGTTACGTATACCGATAGGTTCCGGACCACCTAACAGCGTTACGTATACGGGTAGGTTCCGGACTTCCTCACAGTGTTACCTATACGGGAAGGTTCCGGACTTCCTCACAGCGTTTCGTATACGGGTAGGTTCCAGACTTTCTCACAGTATTACGTAAACGGTTAAGTTCCGGACTTCTTACAGTATTTCTTATACTGGTAGGTTTCGGACTTCCTCGCAGTGTTACGTATACGGGTAGGTTTCGGACTTCCTCACAGCGTTACTTATACGGGTATAGGTTCCGTAGCTCCTCACAGCGTTACGTATACGGGTAGGTTTGGGACTTCCTCACAGTGTTACGTATACGGGTAGGTTCCGGACATCCTTATAGTATTACGTATACGGGTAGGTTCCGGATTTCCTCACAGCGTT
>NW_018407875.1:95827-97083 GCF_002113885.1 Mizuhopecten yessoensis | reverse complement strand
TGGCATAATTAGGTTCTCTGTATCAAAGCTATTTGTTTTGTATCAGGTATGAATAGGTTTTCTGTATCAAACCTATTTTTTCCTGTATCTGGTATTATTAGGTTCTCTGTATCAATGATATTTGTTATGTATCTGGTATTATTAGGTTCTCTGTATCAATGTTATTTGTTCTGTATCTGGTATTATTAGGTTCTCTGCATCAATGATGCTTGTTTTGTATCTGGTATTATTAGGTTCTTTGTATCAATGATGTTTGTTCTGTATCTGGCATTATTAGGTTCTTTGTATCAATGATGTTTGTTCTGTATCTGGCATTATTAGGTTCTTTGTATCAATGATATTTGTTCTGTATCTGGTATTATAAGGTTCTCTGTATCAACGATATTTGTTCTGTATCTGGCATTATTAGGTTCTTTGTATCAATGATATTTGTTCTGTATCTGGTATTATAAGGTTCTCTGTATCAATGATATTTGTTCTGTATCAGGTATGAACAAGTTTTCAGTATCCATGTATATACTATCACAGATAGCTATTACATATGTACAACTACAGAGAAGGTATTACACATGTACACATATATACTATCACAGACCGGTATTACACATGCATTTACTACTACAGACAGGTATTACACTTGCATATATTATCACAGATAGGTATTATACATGGTATATACTAACACAAACAGGTATTACACATGATATATACTAACACAGACAGGTATAACACATGATATATACTAACACAGAATGGTATTACACATGATATATACTAACACAGAAAGGTATTACACATGATATATACTCACACAAAAAGGCATTACACATGATATATACTAACACAGACAGGTATAACACATGATATATACTAAAACAGACAGGTATAACACATGATATATACTAACACAAAAAGGTATTACACATGATATATACTAACACAGAAAGGTATTACACATGATAAATACTAACACAGACAAGTATTACATATGATATCTAATAACACAAACAGGTATTACACATGATATATACTAACACAGACAAGTATTACACATGATATATACTAACACAGACAGGTATAACACATGATATATACTAAAACAGACAGGTATAACACGTGATATATACTAACACAGAAAGGTATTACACATGATATATACTAACACAGAAAGGCATTACACATGATATATACTAACACAGACAAGTATTACACATGATATATACTAACACAGACAGGTATTACACATGATATATACT
>NW_018407875.1:90129-95788 GCF_002113885.1 Mizuhopecten yessoensis | reverse complement strand
AGGTATTACACATGATATATACTAACACAGACAGGTATTACACATGATATATACTAACACAGACAGGTATTACACATGCTATATACTAACACAGAAAGGTATTACACATGATATATACTAATACAGACAGGTATTACACATGATATATACTAACACAGACAGGTATTACGCATGATATATACTAACACTGACATGTATTACACATGCTATATACTAACACAGACAGGTATTACACATGATATTGTAACGGATGCGTGCCTACAGTTCGTTACCAAGTTCTATCTTGGACCCAGTAATTGTTGTAACAAATAAGTGCCTACAATATATACAAAATAATAGTCGTCTATCTGACTCAAATAACTATTATCTAATGATTCAACAAACTACTGCCTCAAATCACTACTGCCTAATCTACACCCGGTAGATATTTTACATTAATATTTAATATACCTCTAACACTGATATAGTCAAAAAGCCAACTAAAACAACTGTATCACAAGATATTCGTCACCCTGTATCAACAGTCAGTAGCCCCTTACTGCGACACCCGTGACTGTGTACACCTTTTACCGCGACACACCTTGGCCACGTCACCCTTTACCGCGACTGCCTTTTGACCAAGTCACGCTAGTCACTACGACACCTATGCCTTGGTAAACCCTGCGTTTTGGTACCTGTCACTCTGTATCAACAGTACGTCGCCCTGTACTGTGATCCCCTGTGACTATGCACACTATCCAGTAACACAATTTATTTTGACCATGTACTATAAAGGAATACAGTGGAACCCTAGCTTATGCAGCTAGGCCTAAACTTATACAGCTTGGTCACTGATTACCTTTTTAGAGATGTTCCTTCTTCTTCGACCGCCAGAGCAAGACAGAGCTTTTCATCCGATGGAACCTCTATTTATATACCTAGCCATCCAATGAACTGCCTTCTTTCATTAGCCAATCAAAACTACTCTTACTTCCTTATTACAAAGAAATAACTAAAGCAAGTCTATACTAACGATCATTTATTGAACAATGTAATTAACAAAGAATCAACCGCTTCATTACCCACGCCTCTGATTCAATGCGTCCCGCATTTCACCTTAAGTAAAAGAGCAAATGTTTATTTTTGTTTTGTCTTGTTCTTTGAATCACTCAGTCGAACCATTCTTCTTCCTCAACCTTGACAAAAGACTTCCCATTCTCCGTGTACGATGTCGTTGTCTTTATGGTTCTCCTGTGGTTTGAAAAGTTCACCTGGACAGCTGCATCCACAAATGTTTCTATATTGCCTAACTGTGTCCCTGTATCTCTGGTCTGTAGTCCTGGTTTACGTACACTACCTGTGACGGATTGCCCAGCAACACTGGAAACACGTGCAGAATCTTGTGGAATGTTAGGTCTCTTTGGTGTATATACAGGGTTCGGACGACATGGTTTTCTCACAGTAACCATTTCTTCCATCTTAGATGTCTTAGATGCAGGTTCTGAATCGTCCTCTGATATTTTCCCTATGATATCTAACACATTCCCTGGATCATGACCATCCAACGAGTCTTCTCGTACTGGGTGCTTCCTCTCCTTGTGTCTCTTCAGGCAAACATTCTTCTCCGTGACAAAGTTACACTCATTACACTCAAACTTTTTCTTTTCTCTTGCATTGGTTCCGCAGATCACTAAGTGCGCTTTCCACTCTCCATCTGATGGTAGTCTGTCGCAACACAGCGGACACACCAAACCTGGTTTTCTCGGGGTTGTTTTCACTTGTGGCATCTTCCTATAACACACAAAGATACACATCTATCATTTTCTGTATTTTACAGTACATATTCAGTCATCCAGACTGGTCTTCTTCTGACACGGCCTTTTGTGCTATCTGGAAGGTCTACAATCTCGTTCACCTTGAACTCTGTTGACCCATTTTGTATCTGGTCAACCTCGACATCTGTACGAGTCTCACTTTCACCTGTGAGAACCTGGGATCGGCATCTGCGCATCCTGTTAACATGAATGACATGTTCTTTCTTTTTTTCATCACTAACAACCTTGTAAATGACATTTGATACTTTTTCAACTACCTTGAAAGGACCTTGCCAATGACCTGCCAACCTTCTTTTGAGGGAAAAACACATAGACCAACTCTCCCATCTCGTAACTATCCCATTTTAGTTTCCGGTCATGGTAATGTTTTTGTCTCAACATCGCCCCCTCCAGGTTTTCTCTGGCTAACCTCTCTCTAAGTTCCCAAGCCCACTGACTTTACAAAACTGGTTTAGGGAGATCATAGAACAGATCAACTGGGGTAGAAACCTCTCTCCCTAACATATGTTTGGAGTAAACCCTGTACTTTCCTGTTCTTTTGACCGGTACGCCAGCATAACGTAAGGTATGTGAACATCCCAGTCATCCTGACACTCATCAACGTAGGCACACAGCATGCTTGCAAGAGTCCGATTGAATCTTTCTAGCAGAGGTGAAGGTCACGAGGACCTATAGTCAGTCGACTGTTTACAGGGCTCCGGCTTAAACGTTATTTTCTAACATTAGTACCTGAAATTGAAAGCTTATTTTTTGTGATGGGCTAGATAGTTTGTTCATCTAACCCACTGTGTAAAGATCTTTTTCATCGAAAAGTATATTTATTTCGACAAACAGTTGACACCATGGACTGAGCTCAGCGAGTAATTACTACGCAGCACTTGCCTTACCGTGACGGAGACTTGTATAAGCTGTGATACACGGACTTTATCAGAGATACATATTTCTTGTTTTTCTGCGTACAGTTTTAGTGTATTTCAACATTTTCACCATGCCAGCTGGAAGCAGACCTCAACGTGGACAGAGTACTGGTAACAGCAGGACAAGTGGTATCGGTATTACTCAACCATGTTTGAAATCTACGGACAATCGACTAGATCTATGGTATTCGAAAATCCCTGGTTACGGAAGAAGTCTTAGATAGAAAGCTTGAGAAACTCCGGAATGACATACAGAGAGAACACGCGGAACGTATAGGGACATTGGAGAATCGAGTGATGGAGTTGGAAAACGAGAACGAGGATTTGAGACTCACAGTATCTCAAATAGATGAAGTGTGTGAAAGTGATAAAGATCGACATAATGAGATCCTTGGACGATATAACGACCTCGAGCAACAGGGACGGAAAAACTCCTTGAGAATAGCAGGACTAAAAGACCCCGGGGAGAAGGAAACCGTAGAACAGTGCGTCCATACTATAGTAGGATTTGTACGTGATACGCTGAAAGTACTTGTTAATGAAAGTGACATAGACATTGCACATAGACTAGGAAGATATAATGGTACAAAACCCAGGAACGTTATAGTGAAGTTTACGCACCGTCGGAAAAAGCAGGAAATTATTCAAGCTCGTCGCAACCTGAAGGGATCATCCTTCGTCATCTTCGAGGATTTGACGCGTCTAAACCAACAGAGACTCAAGGACGCTTATCACATGGACTGTGTGCGTAACTCATATAGTTCTGATGGGAAACTGTTTTTAATTCTCAACAATGGGGAAAAGCGCAGACTTTCTCATGACATGCCATTAGATGAGAACTTTCTTCTTAACGATGCCAACTTTACGACCAGGAAGTGATAAGACAATAAATGTGATCGGTATGGACAATTCGCCAGTGTTTTTCTGGCACCGATCGACTGTTAACTGTTAATTGTTGGTATTTTGTACTTCAAGTTACATGATTTTGTGTGTGTGATCTGTTCAGTGATTCTGTGGAATGGATGTTCTAATGGATATTACATATATTTCTACAGGTAAGACGAGTTGTAAAACTTGTTTTGCTTTTGTTATGTTGAATTATTTTTATCTGTGCTGTATGTATGTTTTTTGTGTCTTTCCTAGCATGTTTGTTATATTACGTATGTTACATAGGCAACTTTTTGTTGTGTATTCCTATAATGCTTTCTACTCTTTTGTTTTTCGGTAAGGTGAAATGATAGTCCGGATTTCTTTTCCCCGTAATCGAGATTTCTGTTTAGAATCCTTTACTTCCGGTTGGGTATTTCCGGTTTATCATCGAAACGCCGGGTAGTGCAAGTGCTGAGTGGTAATTTCGTTTTGTCTTGTCCTAAACTATAGATATGTTTTTATATCAATCTATCTTCTTCTTACAATCTTTTCTTTCTCTTTATAGTCTTAGAGAGTCTTTGCCAGGCAAAGATTTCTCTCATTTTCCTCCTACTTTGTCTATCCTTTTCCTGAGAGGTACGGTTGATTACAATATTGAAGTTACATGAGTGAAATTACTATGCTGTCGGCGAACTGCCAGGGGTTGGGAGATAAAGTAAAAAGAAAAGATGTATTTTCGTACTTAAGAGAGAAAAACTACAACATTTACTGTCTGCAGGATACCCAGTTTACGTCCGAGCACGAAAATATAATTAGAAACGAGTGGGGATACAATTGTTATTTCAGCTCTTTTAAATCCAATGCAAGGGGTATCGCAATTTGTTTAAACAGTAATTTTGAGTGTAGAGTGCATAAGGAAAAAAGGACATTCATGGTAATTTTCTTGCTCTAGACATCGATATTGAAGGGTCAAGGATAACTTTGATTTCTCTGTACGGCCCAAACCAGGACAACCCAGACTTTTTTTATTCAAATAACTGATGTGGTGGATATTTTTGGGAATGAGAAGGTAATAATTTGTGGTGATTTTAACTTGGTATTGAATCCTTTATTAGACTATTATAACTACAGGGGTATTAATAATCTGTTAGCTAGAGATAAGGTATTAGAAATTATTGAATATAATGCTCTTGTTGATATATATAGGGAACACCATCCTGATACTAGGCGCTATACTTGGCGACGTGTTAATCCTGTGAAACAAGCTAGAATGGACTTTTTTTCTTGTCTCTGAATCTCTCCTACCTAATGTCAGCAAATCCAGAATCGAGCCAGGCTATAGATCGGACCACTCTGCTCCAGTAATATCTTTAACTTTGAATGAATTTAAGAAAGGGAAGGGACTTTGGAAACTTAACAACTCTCTGCTGTATGATTCTGCGTATCTTGATATGGTAAAAAAAAGCATAGAGAATATCAAATTACAATATTGTTTACCTGTTTATAATTCCGATACGCTAAAGCTTATTCCTGATAGTGATATACAATTATTTTAACTTTGGCGAAGATATAGGAAAATGGGTCAAAACTTTTCATAATAATGTAAATGCATCAATCAATCAAGGTGGCAATATTTCTAAATTTATTAATATTCAACGTGGATGCCGGCAAGGCGACTCTATTTCTCCATATATTTTCATTCTATGTGTTGAAGTCTTAGCTTTAAAAATTAAAAACAATAGTCATATTAAGGGCATTAAGGTTGAAAATACACCAATTTTAAATGTTCAGTATGCTGATGACACCGGGTTGATTCTTGATGGGTCAGAGAGATCGCTCAGGGAGTCAATTGTAGAGTTAAATAACTATGCGAACATTTCAGGTTTAAACATCAACACCAGCAAAACACAAGTTATTTGGATAGGAAGTAGGAAATACAGTGATCAGACTTACCTGCCACAGATGAATTTACAGTGGGGAAAAGAAAAGTTCACCTTTTTGGGGATAGATTTCAGTGTGGATTTAAGTGAAATTCCTAAAATGAATTTTGATAAAAAA
>NW_018407875.1:80657-81276 GCF_002113885.1 Mizuhopecten yessoensis | reverse complement strand
GGGATCTCAACTGTTTCCAAGCTGTGACTAAGAAACTAGGTCCCTAGGGGTTCGGTCAGACCCCAGGGTCTATTCTAATATCGTGACTGCATTCGTCTCTTTATGCCCAGCATTTGTATATTTAGTTTTGGGGTGGGGATCTCAACCGTTTTTAAGTTATGGCCCAAGGACTATGTTTCCAAGGGTGGGGCCAGACCCTAGGGCCATCCTGGAAGCAAATGTGCATTCTTCTCTTTATACTCAGCAATTGTATATGTGGTTATATGGTGGGGATCTCAACCATTTCCAGGGTATAAACTTTTTTTAGCCCCACCCCTTAGCCTGGGGGGTCAGCCCCACCATTTGTACAATTTTGAATCCCTGCCTCCCATGAATGCTTCCGACCATATATGATCGATATCCAGTGCATAGTTCTACAGAAGAAGTCGTTTATAGCAATCGAGTCAAATTGCCCCCTTTTGGCCCCGCCCTCAGCCCTCTGGGGGTCAGCCCCACCATTTGTATAATTTTGAATCCCCACCACCTAGGGATGCTTCCAGTCTAATATGGTTGATATCCATCACTTAGTTCCAGAGAAGAAGTCGCTTAAAGCAATATAGCCAAATAACCCTTTTTGGCC
>NW_018407875.1:73998-80398 GCF_002113885.1 Mizuhopecten yessoensis | reverse complement strand
AAAAAGTTCCAAGAAAATATTGAACATGAAATGAGGAAAGCTTCCAAATTTAAACCAAAAGCCTTCTGGGATATTTTGAATAGAATTGATAAGCCTAAAGGTCGTCGTAAAGTTGATCTGACAATAGACGAACTACATGACTATTTTAAAAAATTGAATCTTAATAATGAAACAGAGGAGGAATTTGAAATTCCACCTGTAAATGAATGTTTGTATGATAATATTTTGAATGATAGAATTACTGCTGATGAGATTGTTCATGCTATAAAACATTTGAATAATAACAAAGCTTGTGGTATTGATAATATAGTCAATGAGTACATAAAGAGTACGGTTGACACAATGTTACCTGTATATGTTGATATGTTTAATATAATATTGGACACTGGTATAATACCGGAAAGTTGGAGTACAGGAATAATCAATCCAATCTATAAGAACAAAGGTGATCGCAAAAAGTTGGATAATTACAGGGCTATTACGTTGGTCTCGTGCTTGAGAAAAGTTTTTACGTCGATTTTAAATGCAAGATAATACAAACTATCTGATGAAATTGAACTCATAAATAACGCACAAGCAGGTTTCAGAAAAGGTCACTCAACACTAGACAACATTTTTATTTTACACGTTTTGACAACGTTATATTTATCCTCCGGTAGAAAACAATATTGTGCATTCGTTGCATTGACTTTAGAAAAGCCTTCGATTCGGTGTGGCGAATAGGCTTGTGGCAAAATCTACTCAAATGTAACTGATGATATGACGTCGATGTGAGGGTGGGTTGCCAAGGAAATCCGCCATCTTGGATATGGTTGCTAAGGCTAAGGCTTAAGTATTCCGCCATTTTGGATTCAAAATGGCGGCCTTAGCAACCCCACTGAACCTACGGCCCACATCTTCTTCTATTCATCATGTGTGTTTTGATTGTGACGTCATCATTTTTGAGGTACTTACAGGATTATCGTCCTTGTATATGTATTAAATACTTCCCTTCTGGTTTTAAGGTATGCGCAGCAGTAGGACTACACACGAACTCTGGGCCCTGTGAGAAAAAGAAGCAAAAAGAAAGACCAAAAAGAAAAGAAACAGAATGCATTTCATTGTAACTGTTACATATACTCAATAAAATATTAGTAGGCACACTCTCTCTGTTCTTCTGGTTTTTCCGGCTGTGGTTTTACATTCTGTAGATTGTTTGCAATCATGTCTACGTGAAAATGAGGGGCTCTGTTTATAATACAAAACCCCCACAAGTGCACGAAGCTATGGTTTTGATTTACAATATAATATAATTCTTTATTTACAAGTTGTTGATTAAATAAGCTAAGGTGTTAAAAAAATACGAATGCCTTTTTTCAAATAAAAAATAGTGTTGATTTTCCTCGCTCATGATGGCCAATAAGTAGTGTTGTTGTATTGTTTGAACTGAAAGAAATAGGAAGGACTGACATAATGGACATAGATGGAGGGACTGACATGGACATAGATGGAAGGACTGACATGGACATAGATGGAGGGACTGACATATTGACATGGATGGAAGGACTGACATATGGACATAGATGGAAGGACTGACATGAACATAGATGGAAATACTGACATATGGACATAGATGGAGGGACTGACATATGGACATAGATGGAATACAAACGAATACTGAATACTGACCGCTTGCACGTCGTTGTCTATGTATTTTTTGACGATGCTGTTTCGTAATGCGCTCCTTGTCGTTTGATATGTTTTGTCGTTCCTTCCTGTACGTGTCTGCTTTCCGTTGTATTAATAGGTGTTGGCGGAGGAAGTCGGATAGCCTGCATAAGCTTGAAGAGTGTGTAGTCTAAAACCAGAATCGTACGGGAAGCTTTAGATGACGTCACGGTCGTCACGACCGTGACGTCACTATCGTCGATCGATATCGGAGCAAAAAACTCTTTTTTGTTACCGCTCTTAATTCAAGCTCGCACAGCGCAGTGGTTAGAACGTTAGGCCCTAGTGCACGGGGACGTGTAGATGTGGGTTCGATGCGCGTTGTTGTCACTTTAATTTATTCTTGTATAGAATCCTTCAAACTATTATCGGAATACTTATCCACTATTTGTCCAATGGAAACCCGATTTTCACGTATCACTGAGCAATGTCTACATCTTTAGGGATACGGGATGTGTCGTTGCTTAGCGTAGTGTATAAACACCTTTATAGATAACCAGTAACAAAAGCTTTTGGTATTTACTAACTATTAGTGTTTAATTTTGAAATTATTGTTAGCAATCAGTCAATTCAAACGTAGGAAATAATTTATGAAATTTGTTGATGTACATTGGGTCGTTCAATCTGTTACTCAAGTCTTTGCTAAATAATGACAGTACTTTGATTCTATAATACGTGACTCTTCCGTCGCGGAACATGTAAAATATTATACTTAAGTAATCTAGTTCATTGTTAACAGTTGATAACATAGTGTTCGAATGTGGGTTTGCATGCACTGTCTTGCGAAAACGCCAATTCCTGTAACATTTAATCAAGTAGCTCAACATGTTAGTTCAATGTTTAAAACTTCTTCAAAAGGTCGGCCAACTGATAGTATTCCCAGAAAGTTATGCAGATACCGTGTTTGCTCGGTACAACATTGTCACTGTAGCTACTGCCGTGAAACTTCCTGATGTCTACACACGTGTAGGGGTTATGTACCGAAACGTAAATGTTATCTCCAAGGTGATTAAACAAGTTTACATCCTTTCCCTCGGTGAAACTTTGTATGGCCGTGCGTATGCTGCTGTCCAGTGATTTTATGCGTAATATAACCGCAGGTGAGATATTCATAGAAGTAAATTCCTTAATCAGAGTAGCAGTGTGAGGAATAAGGAAAACTTTACAAAAACAGTCTTTCCCCAACCTGTAGACTTGTACGGACTCGCACAGTGTGGGTAGTCCCCTTCGTTTAGTAGGTAACTTGGGTTTTGTATGGTCTTGGTTTTCCTGTAGAGGTCCGTCCGTTTTAATACTCGTGCTGTTGTCTATCACTTGGCTGTCGCCTTCTCCTTCTTGTTCGGCGTTTCCTTCTTGTTCTGCCTCTCCTTCTTCGATTTCATCAGAAAATAACTGTTGTGTTGCTTGACTGAGCTGAGTCGAATCTGGAATTATTATATTATCTGTTGTTATTTCGGAAGATTCAGGAATTTCTTGGGTTAACGCAGCTAATTCCTCTACGGGTGTTTTAAATTGTAGGGGCGTGTTCGTTGTGGGTTTTGTAGATATAAACATATCGGTATTCCTGTAAAATAAAAAGGAATAAAAAATAAAAGAAAAAAAATAGTATCAGCATATAAATAAAGTATCATCATATAAATAAAAGTATAAGCGGAACTTACCCTTTGTGTTTCAAGGTTACGTGTCGTCTAAGCGATTTTCTGCTACCATAAGTTTTTGGACAATCGTTGCAATTTTCCATGTTGACAAAAATTTGTATTCTCTTCAGCAAAGACAAAGCTTACAGTACTAAATGAACACAAAGCAGTGAGGGTCTCTCTTTTTATAAGGACTATTCTACCCTCATAATTCTGATTGGGTGACACTTTTACTTCCTTAAATCTGATTGGTTGAATTCTGATTGGCTGACACTTTTACTTCCTTAAATCTGATTTGTTGAATTCTGATTGTTTACTAACAATTTAGGTCTAGAATTTC
The DNA here is from genome assembly GCF_002113885.1 of Mizuhopecten yessoensis. Classification (NCBI taxonomy): domain Eukaryota; kingdom Metazoa; phylum Mollusca; class Bivalvia; order Pectinida; family Pectinidae; genus Mizuhopecten; species Mizuhopecten yessoensis. Next base: position 76,714 of record NW_018407875.1, on the reverse strand, counting down.
ATATGCTACGAGATACACTTTTACGGATGCACGTTCCAGTAAATCAATCCCCTTTTCAGTACACGTTTACAGTCAGTTACGCATGTCCACTAGTTATCCAATCTTTGTCCACTATTTGTCTACTAGTTGTCCACTATCTGTCCATATTTGTACACTATCTGTCCATATTTGTACACTCTCTGTCCATATTTGTCCACTATCTGTCCACTATTTGTCCATATCTGTCCATATTTGTCGCCTATTCCATATGTCAGTCCTTCCATCCATGTCCATATGTCAGTCCTTCCATCCATGTCCATATGTCAGTCCCTCCATTTATGTCCATATGGCAGTCCTTCCATACATGTCCATGTCAGTCCTACCATCTATGTCCATATGTCAATCCTACCACCTATGTCCATATGTCAGTCCTTCCATTCATGTCCATATGTCAGTCCCTCCATCTATGTCTATGTCAGTCCTTCCATCTATGTCCATGTCAGTCCTACCATCTATGTCCATATGGCAGTCCTTCCATCCATGTCAGTCCTTCCATCTATGTCCATATGTCAGTCCTACCATCTATGTCCATATGTCAGTCCTTCCATCCATGTCAGTCCTTCCATCTATGTCCATATGTCAATCCTACCACCTATGTCCATATGTCAGTCCTTCCATTCATGTCCATATGTCAGTCCTGCCATCTATGTCCATGTCAGTCCTTCCATCTATGTACATGTCAGTCCCTCCATCTATGTCCATGGCAGTCCTACCATCTATGTCCATATGTCAGTCCTACCTTCTATGTCCATATGTCAGTCCTTCCATCTATGTCCATATGTCAGTCTTTCCATCTATGTCCATATGTCAGTCCTTCCATCTATGTCCATATGTCAGTCTTTCCATCTATGTCCATATGTCAGTCCTTCCATCTATGTCCATGTCAGTCCTACCATTTATATCCATATGTCAGTCCCTCCATCTGTGTCCATATGTCGGTCCTACCATCTATGTCCATATGTCGGTCCTACCATCTAAGTCCATATGTCAGTCCTACCTTCTATGTCCATATGTCAGTCCTTCCATCTATGTCCATATGTCAGTCCTAGCATCTATGTCCATATGTCAGTCCTATCATCTATGTCCATGTAAATCCTACCATCTATGTCCATATGTGAGTCCTTCCATCTATGTCCATATGTCAGTCCTAGCATCTATGTCCATATGTCAGTCCTATCATCTATGTCCATGTGAATCCTACCATCTATGTCCATATGTGAGTCCTTCCATCTATGTCCATATGTCAGTCCTTCCATCTATGTCCATGTCAGTCCTACCTTTTATATCCATATGTCAGTCCCTCCATCTATGTCCATATGTCTGTCCTACCATCTATGTCCATATGTCAGTCCTACCATCTATGTCTATATGTCAGTCCTACTATCTATGTCCATGTCAGTCCTACCATCTATGTCCATATGTCAGTCCTCCCATCTATGTCCATATGTCAGTCCTTCCATCTATGTCCATATGTCAGTCTTTCCATCTATGTCCATATGTCAGTCCCTCCATCTATGTCCATGTCAGTCCTTCCATCTATGTACATGTGAGTCCCTCCATCTATGTCCATGGCAGTCCTACCATCTAAGTCCATATGTCAGTCCTACCTTCTATGTCCATATGTCAGTCCTACCTTCTATGTCCATATGTCAGTCCTTCCATCTATGTTCATATGTCAGTCTTTCCATCTATGTCCATATGTCAGTCCTTCCATCTATGTTCATATGTCAGTCTTTCCATCTATGTCCATATGTCAGTCCCTCCATCTAGGTCCATATGTCAGTCCTTCCATCTATGTCCATGTGTCAGTCCTACCATCTATGTCCATATGTCAGTCCCTCCATCTAGGTCCATATGTCAGTCCTTCCATCTATGTCCATGTCAGTCCTACCTTTTATATCCATATGTCAGTCCCTCCATCTATGTCCATATGTCAGTCCTTCCGTCCATGTCAATAATGTCCATGTCAGTCCTTCCATCTATGTCCATGTCAGTCCCTCCCTCTATGTCCATTATGTCAGTCCTTCCTATTTCTTTCAGTTCAAACAATACAACAACACTACTTATTGGCCATCATGTGTCAGTCCCTCCATCTATGTCCATGGCAGTCCTACCATCTAAGTCCATATGTCAGTCCTACCTTCTATGTCCATATGTCAGTCCTACCATCTATGTCCATGTCAGTAATCCTACCACCTATGTCCATATGTCAGTCCTTCCATCTATGTCCATATGTCAGTCTTTCCATCTATGTCCATATGTCAGTCCTTCCATCTATGTCCATATGTCAGTCCTACCATCTATGTCCATATGTCAGTCCTATCATCTATGTCCATGTAAATCCTACCATCTATGTCCATATGTGAGTCCTTCCATCTATGTCCATATGTCAGTCCTACCATCTATGTCCATATGTCAGTCCTACAATCTATGTCCATGTCAGTCCCTCCATCTATGTCCATATGTCAGTCCTTCCATCTATGTTCATATGTCAGTCTTTCCATCTATGTCCATATGTCAGTCCCTCCATTTATGTCCATATGGCAGTCCTACCATCTATGTCCATATGTCAGTCCTACCATCTATGTCCATGTCAGTCCTACCATCTATGTCCATATGTCAGTCCTTCCATCTATGTCCATATGTCAGTCCTACCATCTATGTCCATATGTCAGTC